>NC_079152.1:92414693-92719352 GCF_947563725.1 Argiope bruennichi | reverse complement strand
AATAGTTTTAAGAAGAAAAAATCTTTGTAATATAACTGAAAATATTCAAGAAAAATCAAATTAAGAATACAGAACATATTGTACTTTTTCATTAACTCAACAGCAGCAAAAATGCTTACCAAATATATTTCCAGCAAGAAGAAAAACATGATTTTTATGCCATTTTTTTTCCTAAGACTGTAATTTTTAGTGCCCCTGCAAACATTTTGGCAATTTGCAAGTGAACCATTAACTAGGACTCAAACTTGTAGTAAGTACTTAAGAAGTATAAATTATATGGATTCTTATCAAAGCATTTTAATTAATAGACAAACAGTTTCAAATAACACTTACATCGTCAGTAACCAAGCCTTTCAATGACTGAAAATCCCCTTGTGAGAGGTATGATGAGACAATCACTAAAGCCTAGAATATTTATACACAATCAAGAAATTTCAAAATGTCTGGAACATAAAGTAAAGATTTCATTTAGGTAAATAGCAATTTCTTCACCAGATATTTTATCCACATGTTTATGATTATTTAAAAATTTTTTAACAAAGTTAACAAATCACTTTAAGATTGAATTAAAATAATATAATTTTAAAATGATCTTAAAGTTCTCCGCCATAACTTAAAAAAAGAACTTTTATTCATAGAATATGAAATAAGTTATTCATATAATAATCAGCAGAAAATTATGCTGTATGCATGGAATTTTAAAACTACAATCACATGCTTTTTTTTATGTAAATAGAATTTCACTAGCTGTGCATTCTGCAATTTATATTATTTGGAAGTTAGTTTATTTTCTGTTGCATCCTACAACACCTGTGGATTAATGTATTTATTTCTTCCTATCAGGACTCTAAATAACAAAATACTAATATAACACTGTAAACAAATATATCTTAGTATCAGTACAAAAATATTTAGATCTATTTGCAAATGTTGTATAATAATAGCAATTTTTAAAAATTTTGCAGTTTTAGAGTAAAATAATTCTTAACAACTTAATCTTCAAAAAATAAACGAAAGATAGCTGGATTTTAAAAATAAGTGTCTAACAAGAAATCAGTGTTGAAATTAAAATCATTAGCTTTATCTATATGCAAATAACATTTAAAACAAAATAAAGCAACTTTCGAAAGTCTTTTTTAAAAAGCCCTACAAATGTAAGAACTTTTTAATGATTATTATTAGTTCTCTTTTATAATGATTTAAGTGTATCATTACTTTTAAAACCTTAAAAAAGACGAAAGAATAAAATATCAAAATATACATCTAACAATTTGAGAAATATTTACTATGATTCATTCACTAAACAATGTATGAAAACAGAAATTTGTAAACAAACAAAATCTTAACAGTAGACATATTTTTTTTTTTTTTTTTTCCTATGCAGAATTCAATAGTCAATTCATATACCATGATACAAGTTATTGCGCATGCTATGTTATGTTGCACTTTAACACATACTACTTGTAACAAATATTAGATGTTCAATGGATTTTAAAATTAAATCAATACAGTGAGCATAAAATGACTCCATTAAGTTATATTTATAAACAAATTTAGGTTAGACTTGTGGACATGATATTGTCATCAAATACTGTAAAAATGATTTTTTAAAAGACTATAGCTCATCATATTAAAACAGACACCAATTGCAACGGTTGGTTATAAAAGAAATGATTCAAGAATTCGGTAACATATCAATACTCTTTGATCACATCTTATCCAGATTAAATTTACTACATTTTTTTTAAATCTTGTCTTTCATTCTCCCAAATTGTTTTACTAAATTACAATTTTATAAGGCTTTAACCCATATAAAATCATTCAAATATTCATACAGCAAATTTGAATAATTCATGACTGAACTTTCAATCATGAGAAAGCAGTTTTTCATAACACATTTACTTTACAGTACGCAAATATGAATTTATATGAAAAACTTTAGATTTCAACATTTTATCCATGTATGTAAACACTATAATTGTACAAATTATTTATACACAATTTTATTTTCACATATTTCAGGGACAATAATGAATCAAAAAATTTAAATTCTTCGACTAATGAAGAACATTATTTACGGACCTGCTTAGAACCTTCAGTAAATTCTTTTAATGAGAAATCTTTGTCTAAGTATGGCTGAATGATAAAAGTGGCTAATATCCAATTTCTTAATGATAACAATATTTGTGGGCGCATTACAGGTATAAAATTCATTAAAACAGGAGGTTTTCTTTTTTCTTTATTTCCATCGTCACCTGAGCTTGAATTGATACTACGTTGTTGTAACATGTTAGACAGTTTTACTGCGACAAGGAATTTCATATCTTCCAATTTTTGAAAGAAAAGTGAATTTTGATAAGGATCTTTTATTTTGAAAGAGTGCCGTAACAGATCAAGAGAATATATCCTTTGTTTTTGTCTTCTAACTAAAGTAGAAAAAATTCTCGACGAAAGTCTATTCATTTTGCAACTGATAAGAAAGTGTATTCCTTTTATAAGCTATAGCTCAAACTTTAAATTCACAAAATTAAATTTTTGTTAGTAAACAGTAAATTGAAACACAAAGCGTTGTCACATCTATTGCCACCATGTACTTTACAAAATCAAAACTAAATTAGTCATCAAACCTTTTAGGTACAGATGCATAATCCACGAATTTTTGAATAACAAATAATTTTGCTATTGTTATTTTTAAATATTTGTTCCAAATATCTGTTATTTCAATCATATTATTTATTAAAAATATTAATTAGTATTGAATATAAAATGTATTAATTGTAATTAATACTGAATTTACTAATTTAAGTAACGTATGATTTAATTAATTAATTTATTTCAGCTTACTTTTTAAATTTAATTTTTTTCAAAACTATTTATTTAATTTATTTATTGGAGTAAAGCATTTTCTGAAAAAAAAATGAATGAAAAATAAATGTCATTTCTTTAAAATGTTTACTTTAGATCAATATTCTACCAATAGATGGCGTCAGCAGAGGAACAAAATGAATGAATAGAAAGTCATTCCACAGGCAATTAAAAATGATCTTTATGGAATAGTGCATTGTCAAATGCGAATATCGGAAAGTCAAGGTTGCTACCATTAAGCAGAGCGGTGACTTCACTGGGAAATGTGAACTCACCGCTCTGATAAATTTCAGTGATAATAGGATAATTCAGTGATCACTTCTCGGATAAATTTCAGTGATATGCGATTCAATGATACGATAATTCCAAGAATAACCGATCCGTTAACTTTTCAACCCATTCATAAATTTCTCCTTTTCTATTTATTTCCGTTAAGGAGACACAAGAGAAGAATGTTTTGTGTTTCTGGGTTTCCTTTCCACCTCCTGGTGGGTCGGGGATCAGCCAATACCCCTTCTTTTCTTTCAGGGATGTCAGCTCAGACCGCTTGTTTTGACAGCGCAACCGTGGGGAAACCATGGGGAGTTGTTCCTTTGCGGTTTTACGTTGAAGGAAATGCACGACTCTTTTTATTCCTTTTCCTTACAACATATTTGCCTATTACCGACATTAAGATTTTACTTTAATATTGTATATAAAATTGAAATTGACTGACTCTTTAGATATCTTTTTGGTACATTCACCTAAGAATGATCGATCTTGTATTCATTTTTAAGCATTATGAATAAAATATTATTTATTTTTCAATACATTTTTCAGTATTTCAAGGTAAAAATATCAATATTGAGGAAACTTGAAATTTATTTTACTTGAATTTGTAATTGCAGTTTTTGATAATAAAATCTCATTTCTGCTGTTTTTGATAACGAAGCATTGTCTAGTGTTTATCATGAGGTTTCATGATACATTTACCTGAGAATGATTAATTTTATATTAATAAAGTGAAAAGAAAAAAAATTGTTGATAAGAAACCATTTATTTCTTATACACAATCTTTATTAGACGAAAGGAGTATTTTAAGCATAACTAATTTTATAAACTTTTTATAGACTTTGAGTATTCTTAAAAAAGTATTTTGAAAAAATATAAACTTTTTTTTTTTTCAAAAATGTCTGTTTTAAAACTAATTTTTAAGGATGGATGCCGTAATATATTTATGCAATGCTCTGAAATGCGATTATTTTAAAATTGAATTTCTCCATTTCCTACATTGTTTAATATTTGCTACATTGTCTACTGCTTTTATGTGTCACAAATTGGGCAAAGATACTGATTTTCCCTTCTGCAGATTTTCCGCCCAGTAGGAATGCTAATTAATTCCTAGCCACCCGAAAGCAGTGTCAGTGTTGCTTAGCGTTTCGAATTTTCGCTTTGTGAGAAGAATAGATCCTTCTTTTTTTTGATTTCTGAAAAAAATTAAAATTACCTCGTAGTTTCAAAACGCAGCAAATCTGTGTGGGAATTGGTAATCAATCGTTTTTCAACTGTGCAACTGCATAAAACTTACGTAAAAAAAACAAATATTTATAATTTTTGCTTTGATAAGGTTCTAGTTGTTATAAATTAAATGTATCCAATCTTTTGGATTTTTTTAAAATGTTTAAACTTGTTAAAACATTTTTATTACATTGAATTGCAAAATTATTTCTCGAAATTAGGGCGAAAGATTTAATTCCTAAAACAAAAAACGAAAATAAGTATATATTTGTATAATTTTTATATGGGGTGAATTTATTTCTTGTTCTGCTATTAAAATATTTGTATCTTTTTTGTTGTTGTTGTTGTTGTGTGTGTGTGTGCATTTTCAAGAATAAATAGAACTGATTTGATTTCATAGTATCGAAAAAATTGTATTGTTAGAATATTTTATAACCATTAATGTATTAAAATCTTAATTATTTACTCTGCATTTTTATTAATTTTTATTATACTATATTTCTTCATAGTATTTACTAAAATGTTGCTAATACTATGTTTGCTTCTCGTAACCTCCAGAAAAATAAAATGTTTACTGTATTAAAACTTTTAAATTTTTGTTTCATTAATAGTCTTATTCTACTACACTATTCTGCAAGTTTATCGAAGAAGGACTTAGGGTTTGAACTTTTTTCACAATTTTTCTATATGTTAAATTTCCTGCTGCATTGCCATTAAATGAATGTATATATTCTATTGTGTTCATAAAATAAAGAAGAGACTAATATGATTTTACAATAAAATAATAACTAAGTAACAATTTTATATGATGTACAACTGCATTAAAATTAAAATTATCAGAAATGTTATTATACAGCAAGAGACAAATTCACTAATTAATATCACTACTTGGAATGAAGTTTTCAAGCAAATAAAAAATCCCTAGTGTCCATCCAAATGTCATTTAAACACATTTTTTTAGAATGCTTTAATAACTTTCTTTTTTATATAAAATTGTATGGTTCCAACGATCTTGCATTTTAACTTTATTTTTTTATTTACATTAAGTCAGCTAAATTATATTTTGAATTGAAATCTACAATAATCACAATCAACATTAGTGAATCAAATATATTCGACAGCGGTTTTCAAAAGAGGTTCTTAAAAAAATTATCAATTTAAAATTCACTGAACAATAAAATAAAATAATTCTGATTATATTTTTTTAAATTTAATACTAAATCTCTGAACTTTTTTCAAGTGCTCTCAATCAACAACAGATTCTCAGAATGAAATAGCTTTATCTATAAGAGTTAAAGAGTTGACAATAGTTAAAGTCTAGAATCTATAGTAGTTAAAGAATTGACTTGGGACCAAACAAAATCGATTACCTTTACCTTTTTTAAAGTAACAGTATCCATTATTATTAATTTCGTGTTGAGAAGATATTAGTCAATTTTCAGGTGAATTTTTTATCCCTTTTATCTTTTTTTATTTCTTTTTTAAGCGCAATTTTCAATAAAAAATGTTAAGAAAATTTGATATTTGGCCCAGTAATTATGTTTTAGGTATACCGTTTTTTTTTAAATCGGTAGAAATTGTCTCATTTTAAACCATTGCATCATAAATTTTATTTTCATTATGAAATATTTTTAAAACGTTTTTATCGGCTATAAGTTTAGAATATAACATTTCAAAGCATTCCAATTGCACAAAATATTTTTTTTAATTCCTAAAAGTATATTATTTTGAGAGGCACAAACACATATTTATCTATATCCCACATGATACCGAATTTTTAAACGTTTTCTATGAAATATGGCTAAAAATTTTACAATAGACATTTAAGACATTTAAAAAAAAATGCAGAATTTATTTTGAAATAAAAGAATGTTAATTTGAAGGCATTTTAGTTTTGATAATAAATATTTTATTATTAATGGAATTTATGATTTTTTAATATAATTTACTGTGCATTTCTTTTCTTAAAACTTTCTCTGAAAAAATAAAATACAATTTCAATAAAAATAATTTGTAGAATATACAATCTAAAATATACATGACTGACAATCAAAAGGTTGGTTGCAACTCTTTTTCAGCAATTTATCTTCCTTTAATTTCAGAAATTTCGATTCGATTTTTTAAAATTTTTAGTTTATATTGATTGATACTCAGTAAACCTTACTGGTATTTTCTTCAAATGACTTTCTTACAAATTTATGAGATTATATTTTCGAGTCTAATGATTTCAGTTCTCTTATATATACCTCTAGAACACTTTGTAGAATGGGGAGGGGGGCAGAAGAAACTTTATTTTAATTGGTAATTTATTTAACTTCATTTCAATTAAAAATATTTTAAAGAAAATCAGTTTATAACAAAAAGAATAAATGAATATTTTAAATGCGAACCTTATAACTTATTTCCCGATAAATTCTGAAATCCACGAAATTTTAACAAACGAAGCATTTTTTTTTACCACATTGCCAACCATAATATTGATAATAGGTAAACAAAAATATTGATATATACGTAATGTCAGCATTTAGATTTTCTGTTATAGATTTGAAAAAAAAATATTTACATTTGGATGAATTTCTGTATATTTTTCCCAAGATGTTTTTAAAAATCCATGAAGAGAAATTTATCATTGGTAATTTATTAAAAATATTCCTTTTATTTTTAAAAGAGCTTGAAAATAAGCTGTAAATCTGTTTTTAAAAAAATTGGGCAATCATTCCGAGCAGCGGAATTCTCACGCTAACCAGGCACAGAAAATTTAATTATGCGAATATCAAATCTTTTCAATCGTGGAAATTTAGTAATTATTGTGTTTATATCCAGTTAAGGATATCACATATGAAATTTGTTTGGAGCATTGAATATCTTCAAACACTTGTTTAAAAACAAATAAATATTTTTTGTGGAGACTTGAGTGAGAAAGAAATCGTGCTTTCGTACAATGAGACAAGCCGCTTATAGCTTATAGCTTATAGCAATAGTCATTATCTTGCGATAGGATCGAGAGAGCTCGAACCTGACTGTTTGTGAAATGGGAAACTCTCTGCATGCGATCAATAGGTTCCGTCGCCCGCCACAACTATTTGTGGGAGGTCTGTTCCAGGAACGTGCGTCAGTGTATGAGGGACTTTCCCTATGCATGATTGAACTCTTGTTTGAGAGCTTTCATTGGACAGATCGTATTAACTGTTACTTTCTATCGTGATCCAAGACCTGTAATCGAAATATCACCAGTAAGATCGTATCAAAGATTTGAATCACACCCCTCTTTGAAAAGTATTGATCACTGGTATTTGTGATTGGTGATCAATCACTGGTATCCCTGGATATTGGTTACGTAATAACCGCTCGTAAAATATTCGTTATCCCTACTTTTAGATGATATTTATATTTATTCAACTATTTTAGGTGAACGTTTCTAACAATATTTTCTGCTGTTATTGACTCTTGATAGCACTAAAACAAGACTGCAAATTATTGAAACTTTTCCAAAGCCGTTTTATAAATAAATATTCATTCAATAAGCAAATGTATGAAGACACAAATATAGTAAGTGTGATAACACTAACCACTACGTCAGTTTATTAGAGAAGTAATGAAGATTTCAAATCGACCAAGATCCCAGCCTAGTGCAACACAATGTTCCCCATACACAAGGATTCCCCAACTACCTTTTTATTCTGGACCCATGATACTAAGGTCCAAGAATTTCGTCCCTTCTCCTTATGTTCCTTCACCACGACTGAACGAAGCTGTATCGATACGATTTGTTATGACCGACTGCTCGTCCCTTCTACTCGAAGAGAAATGAAGAAAATCAGTGGGAATGGTCTCCGAAACTTTTTTGCATTCTCCATAATAAAGGTGTGATCGGCCGGCCTCCTGGTCTACGGGTAGCGCGTCTCCATCGTGATTGAGGCGTTCCGGATTCGAGTCCTGGTTCGGGCTGGTTGTTCTCTTCCTTGAATTCCCTCTGTGAGGTGCGTGAATGAGCCCCCCTGTAAAAAGGGGTTGTGCAAGCGAGTGTGTGTGTGTGCTATCTTCATTTGATTTAGAAGTCAGACTTCTGCCTTCGAGTGGTCACGAGTCTTTACCCTCAGAAGCTAAATTTGGCTCAAAATAGTCACACGACAAAAAAAAAAAAAGTATAGTCCTCCTCCCTTCCTAACTTACAAATTGTGAAACTTGAGCAAAGTAGTGAATATCGCAATTTCTAGGAAATTCCAATTTATGCTTCGAAAATATGATGAAGAAATCCGAAAATGCATTTTGCATGCACTAGCACTGATCAAAATTTCATAGAATTAAAATGTTAATAAGATCACATACCAAATCTAGTTTATCTATGACAAAATTTCACGTAGAATTGAAATGTTAATAAGATCACATACCAAATCTAATTTATCTACGACGTTTTGTTTTTTAGTAATCGCTTTCATTTATACGCAAATGTACAGACTGACACATGATCAACCCACAATCAAATTTGATAGAAAATTCGATTGATAAGATAGATATTAAAATTCTGCACCAAATTTTATGCACGTAGCTTTTTACGTTTTGTAGTTGTCGTGTTTTCACTTGCGCTTTTGCAAAAAGACTTATTATAATAAATTTCGTTGAAAATTTGATAGAAATCTATAAATGTGACGTGTATTTAATTTCGTCCATTAGCAGAAAGATTTGAAATGTGGAGATTCATCAAATTCTCCAAATTCCAAAATTTATATTCGGTTTTCTTCTTTACGCAAAAAAGTACAAAACGTTCATTTGTGAAATTCTAAAAGTAATAATAATAATAATAATAAACTGACCTCACGTGACTTTCTTGGCTCACTCAAAATAGGAGAAAGAGATAACATCTTTATAATGGAGTATACGAAGAAGTTTCCGAGGAAACCACTCTGATTGGTTTCAGAAGGAAGAGTTGATAATTTGAGACCCCCCCCCCCCAGAATAAAGATTTTTGACGCATTACATACAAATTATTTTTATACCCCAGAATTACAGCAATTATTTATTTAAATTACTTATTAAAAAGAATTAATAAGTAAATTTAATAAGGCAATCGTATTTATAAAGCATAAAAACTTTAAAAACGATATAAGAAAATTGATATTTATTTCAATGAAATGCACGTGTGCAATGTATTTCATAAGGAATAGCAAAAAAAAAAAAAAAAAAAAAAAAGTGAGAATACATTCATTACCCAACTGGTAGAGTTGAAATTGATTCGTGCCTCTTCCTTCCCCCAAGGAGGTCTCGAGGCACGAGGCGAAAGAGATTGCCGCAGGTTATCACATGTTGAAAGCTATGCCCTCCCCTGCTGGTCTCATTGCACTTTCCTTGTGGGCGTAGCACGACTGATGCAATCAATAAATGACAGGAAATTTAGGACTATCGGAAGGGATGATAGGTTTTACTTTCTATCAATTTAAAAGAAAGAAAATGCTTCTCTGTTTGTTTTTCTCAAATCTTTTTCTTAAAATGTTATATGAGATTTCAATTTTCTGTAATCTAAAGTTCACCACTTAAATTATGCTGATCATTCTGTTATTAAAACATTTAAAGTAATCAGAATTTTCTCATTTACAGAATATGATATCTTTTATGTTCAGCTTAGTAGTATATTGAAGAGAATTGGAATGAATCTTGGATCTTTTTCCATGGATTGAATGCATCTAAATTTTGATAAGATTTACTATTTTTACGTTGAATTCGTATGCGAAATTTCATTTATCGAGTTTATTGTGCTTCGGAATGATCGTATTCACACAGATCCAGGCAGAAGTATGGGCACATATTCCACCAATAGAAAGATTTAATCAAAATGAATGCGGATTCATAATTTTATTTTAAACTTTATGAACTAATATTCACCTTTCAAATTTTTTATGACTTTCAAATATTACATTTATACATTGATAAGTCAATAGATTGTCAGACAGTTAACTCATTGACAGATTTAATTCAAAATTAGATGCAGGTTTGCAATTCCGGTTATAAATCAATAAACCAAATTTCATCTATTTAGATTGGAGCACTTTTCGAGTAATTGCGTGCACATATGGGCGCACTTCTCTTTAATGGATTTCAGCCAAAAGTTTTAGAAATTTACAAGACCGCAAATCATATTTCTAATTCACAAATTATTGCATTTTTTAATTATCTTATTCAGAGACATACAATGTGAAAAACATTTTTTTTTCTTTCCGGATTCAAGCATTTGCAAAGCATGGAAATATATCAAAACCTGGAGATGTTATATGAGTTATATACAAACCAAGTTTTTTTTAATCGATTCAAATAATTTATCTTTTTGTATATATATTTCATGTATCAAAAAAGAAAAACCAAATTTTTTTTTAGTTATGACAATAAGCAATGATAGTTTAGAGGATATAGGCGCATTTATCTGTTATTTTTAAACAAACCCTTTCGAATTTTATCTCTAGAGATTCGCTAAGCCCTAAGCTATATGATGATGAGCATCTTTGACCTCTCTCATCACCATAACCGTAAAAAAGTGTCTATAGTTTTGATACAATTTTGAATGAAAATAAAATGTGAAGTAATTAAATATTTTACAAGTATTTACAAGTATTTTTATTTAATAAATGAGGAACCAAATTCTTTTCATCCTTTTATAAAAGAATGGCTGGTATTTTTTTTAATTCAAAAGAAAAAAAAATTGTAGCACCCAATGAAAAAAAATCAAATCAAACTAAATAGAATCAATATACAATCAAACTTCTTTTTTCCCACTTCCTTTCAAAAGCGAATATTTATTTTTAAAAAGTGGAAGAGCAAAGTTGCATTAAGACCGCTTCTTCTTCTTCTTTTTCTCTTCTTTAGTGTAGTTTTATTCCTCTAGATGGCGCTACAATCATTCCGAGTCCCAGATTTATTGATCATCCACAATGGTGACGAACGAAGAAAATCCCCAGCATCGTGCATACCTGGATGTTTCGTCTCTTTAATTTAAAGTCTCGTATTTAATTTTCGTCTCGTATTTTAAAGAGATTGCGGATGTAAAAGTAAATTAGATAAATCAGAGGCTAAATAAATCTTCATCGAACTCTCTTAAAAGGCTTTCAAGCCATTAGTTTCATTATCTTTATCATCAGCTTTCGTATAACTTTTCCGTACTTGGAACAAAATGTTTGAGTAGAATAGATTCAGCAGGGAATGTTTCAAACGTTTTTGGAATTTCACAGCATTAGCTAGACTAATGTTCCATTAATAAATTATTACATTGGTGACAGCATTTACATTGAATTTAATTCATGGAATAAATTGGTAAAACTTATTAAAAATTAGAAAGAAAGATAATAATGAAATTACAAATCAAAAAGTAAAAGATAAATGGTGAATCATGGGAAATTTCAGTTTTCCTTGGATTTAACTTGAGTAGGTTAAGTCTTAAATATATAAATATACAAAGTGACAATTCAGAAATTTGGTTTCTACGGTCATAAATTATTATTTAGTGTCCACAAATTTATATTTCTTTAAAAAATTTTCATTTCTTTTTCCAGAAACTTTTTGTAAAAAGTGGTACTACCTATTATATTAAAATTTTGTCGGCGTCCTGGTTTAGAGGTAGCAAGTCTTCCCCATGATCTGGGCGTCCCAGTTCAGGCATGGTTGTTCTTTTGTGTTCTATCGGTGAGGCGTGTGAATGCCCCCCCCCCCCTGAAAAAAGTTGTTGTGCAAGCGAATATGACGCATGAAGTAACTGAGTCGTATTCCTTGCCCTAGTTGGCGCTACTGAAGAAACAAGAGACGCTTACTCGGCTTAAATCACTGACAGATAACTGTCAGCGGGTTTGTAAAGTGCCATAAGTCACAACAACATATGAGAAGGGTTCATTTAAAAATACATTTAAGGCAGTTTAGTAAAATACCCTGTCAAAAGCGATGACTTGATTACAATTGATTAAAGTGCATATTTAGCAATATTTTAAATGTCATGCAAGGGAATAGCCAAAATTAGAAAATAATAATGATAGAATTTTTTTTAAAAACATTTGAAAATGAAATTGTCTCAAATTGGCCGATTTTGTTAAAAATAACTTTCTTGTAATTCATCAATATTTTGTAAAATGAATCCATCAACATAGAAAATATAATTCCTTTAAATTATATCTTAAAATGTGTATATTTGTATACATATATATACAATGCTTATATTTTTAAAACAACATTTCTCTTTCCAATTAAGTAAGGCATAATAATCATAGTCTAAAAGTCACCGTCTGGAATCTCGATTGCACGGCAAGCTCAACATTTGCTGCGAACGAATGCAGCCTTGGGAGAGAAAGGCAGATGGGGGCGGGGAAGGTGTCGTTATATTAAAATAAGGAAAAACTCATTTGACGTTTCTTGAAATCAGAAAATTAAAATATCATTCTAACATTGAAATTTGTTTTGATTAGAACTGTAATGTTTTTCAATACCGAATTATTTTATTTGAATCTTACAAACCATAATAAGAATACCGCATTTATGAATCGGTGTTATCGCAATCAGTGTTTATCTCCTCCTGAAGAATCACTGAGAATTAAAATTAATTGCTTTTTTTTTATAAAATCGTCTCCGGGATCTTATATTTCTAAGTATCAAAAAGGGTATATTCTAACTTATCCGGAAGAATATGTTCTAACTAATGCAAAGCTAATTTACTTGAAATAATTGATAATTTTGACACGATAGTGTCTCAGAAAATAGGTACTTAATCAAAATTAAATGATAATAATTCGAACCTCAGTTTGCTTTATACAGTATATTGTAAAATTTTAATTGATTTTGTACTTTAAAAAATATTAATAAATAGATATTTCTATTATTTACATCTCTGAAGTGTAAATATCAATTTATATCAATGAATCAATATAAACATTTTTCTACAACATTTATTCTAGGAAAAAAACAAATATAATCAGATGGGAAATATATAGGAAACTCAGGCCACAATTACCATTACTAGGCTTCTAGATATACACAAGAAAGGACCAGATTCATTCTGTGGAAGCGATCTTTACAGAATGTGATGTGAAAATTGACAATGCCTGATCAGATATCTTACTCGTTATTTGACCATGATGAAAAATTAATTGGTGCCTCCCCAATATCTCTCGAAAAGAGTTGATATTTATCTTCTTTATCAAACCGTTTGCAAATAATTTTTGTAATGGTTTGAGGTCGAAGAAGAAGCAAAGTATCTAAATAATATCAGAGAATATACCAAGTAAAGTAATCCGAGTGGAGGATAATCGGAAATATCCCAAGAATATCGACATTTTGAGCGCTGATCTTAGGAGTTGTTATGGTGATAAAACTTACGGATGTGATCTTCTAATACCTTTTTTTTGTATTATCTATGCAAAGACTTTAGATAATAAACGACAGCGGTGTTTTATTATAATATAGTCCTTTCTGAACATTTTCCTTTCTCGTTTTAAAAGTATACAAAGAGAGAAAAAGATAATTCAGAAAAAGCAATGAGATAGATTGATGATATTTGGCATATGGTTTTATTACAAAAATTTTGATGTGTATTGAATTTTAGATCAAGTCCTTCCACGGGTTAATTATAAATTGATCTGTTTATTCGTGCTTATGTGGAAATGATAGTACAAATTCTAAACATGCCAATTGTATATTTTAGTAGCTAGTACACTAAAATTGTCGATATGTATTTGATTTCGGATTAAATTGTAAACAAGAAGGTTTTTTTTTATCGTTTTTTTGTCCATGCGCATGCGCATCATAATAAATCGTAAACCAAATAAACTGGATAAATCAAATTTGGTTTGCTGTCTTAACACAAAAATTGGGGTTTTGGATTAGATTTTGAGCTAATCATTCAAAGAGAAGACAGGCACAGATACTTGATTTTCTTCGTGTACGACGAAGCTGAATACAAAAATAGTTCTTACTGGAGAAATATGCAAGAAAATAGAAGGAAGAAAATGTAACTGATTAAAATGAATTGTAACTTTCTCTTCTAGAATTTCAAATACGTACAAAAATGGTTTTATTTAACAAGCTACTCTAGGTACAAATATGCCGTTTGTGCGTATTTTTACATGACTGGCACAAAATGTGATAATGCGCGAGACTTTAACTATGGATCAACAATAACATATCATATTTAGAGATCTGTAACTCAGTAGTGTAAATCTGTTGTAGATTATTTTAAACGCAAATTATTCTTTTCTGTTTTTACAAACACAAAACAATTCAAATGCAAAAAAAAAAAAAAAAAAAAAATTGTTTCTTTAAATTAAATATATTATGAATGCAATTTAAAATTCCCGCTTTTTTTTTAAACAAGATTTCTATTACAAAATGTTTTCTTAACTTCTAGATATTTTATTATTATTTTTCTACTTTTAAATATATAAATAAAAGCATAATTAAAAATATTTTATGCATTTATTTCATTATCTCTACATCATTTTCTGTTTGAAAGCAAGGCATTAGATTCATTTAGTGTTTAGAAATTAGATTTTCGCGCAATTCTGTTTCACTCCGACATGTTAGAAACTCCAGGGGGAGAGAGCCTCTAACGAAAAAGGGAGGGAGGGAGTCTCTTTTACGAGGAGCATTGCACTTCCAGAGCAATATCGGAAGGGAAGTAGGGGAGGCGGAAATGGGGAAGAAACAAGGGAGCATAGGAAGACGAGACCCACAGCAGACTGTTCTGAGACGTTTGATTAAGGGTTCAAAAAATGGCGAAGTGAGACAGTGATGGAATGCTTTTTGAACCGAAATATTTCGGAAGGCATTGAAGATCTGAATTAAATGGCTTCTGTATCCATGACGCTTAAGTGGGTTTTGAATTTTTTTTTTTTTTTAAATCCAATTTTGTTTTAACATGGCGATGTTTATAGGTTAGCATACTATTAAAAATCTTGTTGATAATTTTAGTCTTATTAAAAGTTGAAACTTTTTTCAATACATTTGGAGCTTGTTATTGTACAAAAATCCTTTTAATACCACTTCACCTCTTTTCTGTATTTGTAGTTTTATTTCCGCACAATTTTTCTCTCCAATAATAATAATCTTTTTAGATGCTGATTGTTTGTAAATGAATATCCCAAATTTGCAGGTCTTTCACTTTTTCTCTATACCCTCAGTATTATTTCCGTACAATTTTTTTTCTCGAATTATAATAATTTTTTTAGGTACTGATTGTTTTTTAAATGAATATCCCAAATTTGTAGGGTTTTCACCTTTTCACTTTCTTTCTATATCCTCAATATTATTTCCGTACAGTTTTTTTTTCGAATTTTAATCCTTTCTTAGATGCTGCTTGTTTGTAAATGAATATCCTAAATTTGCAGAGCTTTCACTTTTTTATTTATTTTATATACCCTAAGTATTATTTCCCAATAAATTTTTTTTTTCGAATTTTAATAATTTTTTTAGATGCTGGTTGCTTATAAACGAATATTTCAAATTTGCAGGACTATTAAAAGAAAATACAACAAAGTAACATAAGATTATTGCTCCTTAGAATTAAAAAATAAGAGTTGAAAGTTTAAATGTAACGTCTTAATGTTAACTTCTCCAGAAATACGAACAATATCGAGGCGTAAAGGTAACCTCTCACACTTTTTCTGCATATCAGGTGTGATGCTTTGAAACGCTGCATATATGTGTATCTTAAGTCATCGTCATTTGGTTAAGAATGAATAAATATTTGCCGTTTGGTGTAGCCTTAGAAAAAAAAAAAATCTACTATTGCCATATACTCGTTTATGAAGCCTTTTAAAATTTCATATCATATATGTAGGGATTGCAATACCGGTATACCGGGATACCGAATACCGGTATTTTGAGCCATTTGTACAATTTTGTAATACCGGTATTCACAAGTTTAAATACTGGTTTTTCGGTATTTACTAGAAATTTTTAAAATTGTCTCCACTATATGTTCAGGGATCGCCAACATAGCAAAATAGTATACGTTTTTTTATGTCTCCCTAACGGGTAAAATTAGTTAACTAATTAATAGCTTAATTAATTGCTTAAATCTAAATTAGCGAAACATGGATTATCCTTGAAAGAAGAAATTGTAACAATAATGATTGATGAAGCAATAGTTATGAAAAAAGTTGGAAAGTTGATGGGTGCAAATCAGCAATTGTGCTATGCACATGGAATTCAGGAACAAACCTATCCACATTCAAAAGAATTCGGTTCAGTTATCGAAGATTATGATGACACTAATTTCGATAGCGAAAAGGAATTGTCTCTTGAACAAAAATTAGAATTAGCTATAAATAAAAAAAAATTTCAACAAACCAAATTACAATACAGAAATCAGCTATATCCCAAACCATCCGATAAGAAATCGATTTATTTGAAGATGAGGGATTTAGAGGTAAATAATTGGAAAAAAGTATATTGCGCATGGCTAACAGTAACACTAACAATCGTAGATGCCGAAAGAGCGTTTTCGACATCTAGTAATTTTTGCAAAAAATTACTTTTCAGGCTTAATGACAGTACAATGGATGCATTATGTTTTTTAAGATCATATTTCAAAAATTTGTATTAGTACCACAGACTGAATAGTGATATTTACAATTTTTTGTAATTTAAATAAATAAGTTGTTCCTTTACTTTTTTTGTGATTCTTTATATACTGTTATAATTTATAAGTTACAAATTATTTTTTGTGATATTCACCCTCTTCTAATAAAACTGCAAATAAAACAAAGAAACACCTGTGTTTTTTTTTCTTTTTCTAAAATTTCTAATACCGGTATTAAAACCGGTATCCCGGTATTAAGATCTAAAAAATACCGAATACCGGTATTGAAATTTTGGTCCGGTATTGCAATCCCTACATATATGCAGGAAAAAAATGTGAGATAAATAATCGTATCGCTTCGATATTGTTCTTATTTCTTGAAGGGACCCACAGTGAACACTTATAACTGTGGTGAATTTAAACTGTCAGTTGTTATTTTTGACGCCGATGAGTAATAAAATTTTACTTTTGTTTTCTTTTAATAACACTGCAATGTTAGCATTTATGAATATACTGCATTTTTAAGAATATGTTACAGAATTACTTTTTATTGTTTTGGTTATTACCATATTATGCTCTCGCCCGTCGAGAATATGATAAATACGTTTATTTTATGTACACTTCATCGCTGCTATAGAATTAAGAGTTAATTTCAGAAATGAAATAAAGACAGATGAATGAAGTTTAGAGCGTTATTATACTACAAAAATTTGGACTAGAGGTTCGAGTCCCTCAATTTTTTTTTGACACTTGACGTTTATGAATTTTAGAAGTTTTATTTGTTAACCTTTGATTAACCAATCGATAAATAGTATAGGACTGTTTTTGAGCCGTTGTGCAAGTAAAATAACAGAAAAAGTAAGGGGAAAAAATCCGTGAGCAAATTTTAATTGAACATTATTTTAAAACAATTTTTACTTAAAGATGATTATTTCAAAATGTAAATAAAAAATTAGTTTAAAAATTGTAATAACAATTAGTAGATTCATAATATAGTCTATCTAACGTTAATTTTCAATTATTACTTTTTATTTAAAATATCGAGGAACAAGTAATATTTGAAACTCGATAATGCTACATAATATTACAATGCACAATTTGAGTTAGGTTCAGTTCCACACACACTAGGAAATTAAATTAAATTAAAATGTTTTAAGTGGTACTATTAGAATATATTTTATTATTCTACTTAATCAACGAATGTCTGCAAATATGAATAATTTTATGTTTAAAAAATATATTCGTGAATTGCATAAAACAACTTCTTATGAAATTTCATCACTAGAAATTCATTGATGAGTGGGATGAGGTTTTTTCAATGATGAGAAATGATTTTACAATGCATAATGTTTGCTTAATAATTGCAATCATTCAATAAATTTTGCATATAATTATTCATTAATTTCAAAGTGAAATCTATCTTACAGAAATAGAATTTTTTTCAAAATAAAATATCATCTTTCGACTGATCTCTAAAAACTTTGTTAATCCAGTACGACACCTTTTAGAAGACGTGCATGCACACACATGAGAAAAAGAAAAAAAGACAAAACGGTGATTTTCTAGAACTTTCGATCATTGCAAACCAGGTGAATGATCTAGTTCCAGTCATAGCAGACCTTGCATAGACGCTAGGGGTGGGTTCTACTGACTTAAATCGCTTCTGTTCTATGCACGCCGGGGCCTAGGAAGGTAGGAAGAGACTGTCTGTAGTACGGGCCGTCGGTGAATGACCCTAGTAAGTCGATATATAGATCCAACTGTTCCCTGCGCATACCTGCCTCCCATCTTCTAGTACAAGTGATACGGCGTTCGTTTTATTTTACGATAAAGTGGGCTGGCTGTACGATAACGTGATTAAATTTCCGCGACCACTTTTGAATGCGAATGGGATGTCTGTTATATATATATATATATATATTTCGCATTTTTCTTGTAAAAGTGTGATTTTTTTTTTTTTTTTTGAAGCTAAGGAATGTTCAAAAAGAATGGTCGAAAAGGTTCAGAATTTTATGTTTGTATTGGGTCAAATTATACAAATAAATCTCATTGAATGCTTTTGAAAAACGCTATATAGAATATGTTGCTAAATTTTATAACTTATTTTTTTAAATTTTTTTCGTATAAGAAAACTATACAGAAAGTATGGTAATTATCAAAGTTAGGAAGCAATGATAACCCCATTAAATTCTTAATAATATCAAAAGCTTTTTAATTACAATATATGCAATTATTACAGTTGTGCTAAACAACAAAATATGCTATGTCAAAATTGACTATAAAATATTTTTCTCCTTTTAGTAAATTATAAACTACATTTCACATATTCTAAATTTTAATATGGAAGTACAACAAGCAATTTCTCGAGCGGTGCTCCGTAAATCAAGTATCGTTTCAATAAGTAACTATTCTAAAATGAAAATTATTAATTAAACATAATTACTTATTTTAGACTATAATTTTTAATCGTGTTTTAAATTTTATTGAGGGAAAGAGAAAATCCTAAAAATTATATATTTTTGAGTATTCTTGTCAATATTTTGATGACGATATTTTTTTCTTTCATTTAACAGTTTGAAAGCTAAAAAATATTTTAATTGATATGTGGTGAAAAATTATTGATTAATTTTTCATCATTAATTGATGAAATTTTTTATTATTTAATTGAAGAATAATTTTGAAAATTAAAGCATTTAGCATTGAATGAATTTTCGAGTGTAAATTAATTTTCGCACAATGATATGGGCATCCTATTTATTGAACATTCAGTGCTTCTTTGTGTACCAATTTTCTTAGCATTTGTGGTCAATATACAATGCAGAATTTCTCACACTGAGGCGATTAACATTAATCATTAAATTAAAATCATAGGAAAAAGGTAACAAGACTAAACTTAGTTTTGTTGTTTATAATGGCACTTGCCATGGACAAGCTCGATGACGAAATCAGCGATTTTAAGCCAAGAGAGTGTCTCTTGTTATTTAGTAGCGCCAACTAGGGCCAAGAGTACGTCTTAGCTACTCATGCATCACATTCGCTTGCACAACCCCTTTTTACAGGGGGGCGCATTTACACACCTCACAGATAGAACAGATGAAGAACAACCATGCCCGAACCAGGACTCGAACCCAGGACGCCCAGATCACGGGGAAGACGCGCTACCCCTATGCCAGGACGCCGGCAAGCTTAGTTTTAAATCGCATAAAAGAAATAAAATTATATCAAAACGAGCCAAGTTTATGCATTGGAAATGAACTCGAAGATACTGAATTTATTTTCTTATTCGTTCACTTTGATAAAGTCTACTCAAAGAATGCAAAGTAATGAATGATTAGGAAAGCACAAAATTGAGTTCATTAATATATTTATAATACAAATATAAAAATTAAAGTAGTGCTGAATCTAACAGCATGAAGAAAACAACATCATAAAATAAAGTGTTCTAATACAAATGATCGTTTTCAAAAAATACAATCAAACTAATATAACCAGTATAAAAATAGCCTAAGCTATAAAATAGGTTACAGTACACATTGCTATTCAATAAGTAACATTTAAAGTCTCGAATAAACCCAAAAGAAATAAAGATTCTCCAAAACTTTAAAAGAAACAAAGATGCTGTATTTCTTCGACAAAGCTCCTGCGGCAAGAAAGGTCGGAATAGAATAAAAAAAATTTCAAGCTTCACCAAACTATTTTTATTATTTGAAAGAATTTTAAACCACTTGGTTTTGTTTTCATCAGTAGGTCTGTTTAAAATAATTTCTCTTTCAGTTAAAAACGTATTGGACTAAATAACTTTGTAAACTGCATTTACTAAGAGGTGTGCAGGTTTATTGAAAGGAAATAAGTAAAGAAAAAGTGAGCCATGGTATGCTAAAAAATACATTACTTATTTGCTAATAATAGTTAAATGTGGATCACAGACTCAGTGAGACCCTCACTACATTCTTGGTTTCATTTCTATCCAACAGTTTTATTAACCATTTAATATAAATATTGTAATTCAATATTTTTTTTTAAATAGGGTGCAACTTTATGGCGTGATACGTTAACTTTTTATCCAAAAGAGGTAGCAATGTCAGCAAAGTGGTAGAATCGTTGTCTAAGAATTTATGATACTCTTTTCTACATCGCTTCAACTTTTAGCTTATGTAGATATATATCAATAGAATCTATTCATTTGCTCCAATCATCTAATTAGAAGATTTTAGAAACTGATTGCTACAATCGAATCACCACTAGCAATCAATCTTAAAGCAGATTATATTTGTAAAAATATTGTTCAGATATTATTTACTTTTAAAGAGTATTTATAAAGTTATTGCTAGAAATGATATACGGATTAGAACGAAAGGCAATTATTGTGTTTGCAATCTAATTCACATAATTCGATTGTTTTGGATAATTTGAAGAAACAAGCTAGCTAGAAACAAGCAAGATTTCTTTAGTCAATTCCAACTTTTAGGTATAATATCAAACACGTGGAATGTCTATTGGAAAATTTAAAATTTGTCATATCATATTGTTCTATTGGAAATTCAAACTTAGTGCCCCAGAAATACAATCATGATAAATTTCATCTTCAGATATTTCACTATAAGTGCTAGAACAATTGAAAACTGATTCAAAAAGGTCACCGAGAGTGGAGAATTGTGCCCAAACCAGGCAAGAGTCGGAAGACCAAGAAAAGTAAATAACAGGAAAATGGTTTGATTAATAGAGGTTCAGCCATTGATTTTGACCCAAGAACTTCCAGATCACCCCGGGGTAACTCCCAAAGCTGTATGAAAACGCATGAATGCACTTGGAACTTGTAAACATCTCGAGAAATGAGTTCCATATCGATTGATTGACTCGAAGATGGACATGCGTGTTCAGATTTGCCAATCACACCTGGAAAGAGAGGAAGCAAATCTATTTCCAGATTGCACAATCATTTACAATGAGAAGTGGGTTTATTGTAGACATTCCCTGTGATAATTCTTCAAGCTTTTCCTTGATACGAGGGCCAAAAATATTGTCAAACGCAGTAGCATGATGATCGAGGGCAGGGGACTATAGTAGTTCAGCTTGTCAGTTCTTGGGCCCGGCTATGGGGATAAAACATTTGTGCTTTTATGCCACTTTTTAAAAATAACTATTATGAGGAGGGATGAAATAATGTATGCCTGGCTGCCCGAATAAAAGTTAACACGATAACTACAAAACGAAAAGAGATAAAATTTGGGGCATAGATTTGAGATCTATGGTGTAGACATCTATTAAATTTTGAGCCAAATCCAACAAAAGGTTGAACATCTGTCTGTCTGTACATCCAGAAACATATAAGTGCGATAACTCAAAAATGCAATGACTTAAATATATGAAATTTGGTATGTGATCTTGTGGCTACAAGTATAGCTCAATGTAAAGATTTTGTTCCAACTGGTAGTAAAACGTTTGTTTAAAACAAAAATTCCTTTTACGGATACTATCAACTGTACGCCAGAAAATAATCAACAACGATAAAAAAAAAACCTCGCCAAGGATCACACGATAGATTCAGTAATAATGCTACATTTTCGTCAAAAGTTGGTATTTAATAAATATTGTAAGCCAATGCACGGCTTTCTCTGGGATAACATTTTTATTACAGAGTATACAAGAAAGTTTATGAGGGACTATTCCGGCTGGTTTATAGCCTGCATATTTCTGGACATATTTGCTTTCTTTTATAATCTAATTCAATAAATAATATATGAAATTCGTAATTATACTGGTGAACCAATTACTTATATATATATAATGATATTTTAAACTCTTAATTTAAACCAAATTAATTTCCAAAACTTTATCTTAATTTAGCCCAAAGTAAAATATTCTCTTATTTTCTGATCTCATTCTACGTATTAAGCTGTCTAAAAAGTAATGCGCCATCAGTACTACGTATCAAATGAAAGTGATACTCCCGTTGCTCTTCTCAAAGTCACCACGTGTATTGAATTGGCGCGTGGTCGGAAATCCCATGTTTATAAGATTAGTGATCATTTGTTTCTGCCCTCTCTTTCTTACTTCTGCTTTTGTTTCGCGCTGTTGTGGACGTACCTTTTCCACACGTGCTTGTAAATAAATTGCTTTCCCGGAATGGATATTAAGGAGAAATTATATATATATGATTTCACATAATTTTATATGTTTAATGAAAATTTTTCGATTCAGGAATCACATCATTGGATTAATTAAAGTTGAATCATATCCCATTTCAGGTTATATCAGGTGAAATGACAAACAATTAAATAGAATCATGGCACAATAAACTAAATAGGTGTAAATTTCTTAAATAGTATGCATTATAAATGTATCAAAATTTGAAATTGAAAATACTTTGCATATATGTTTAGTAAAACCAAGTTTTGCATAAAAGATTTCATTGGATCTTTTCGAATACAATAATTCTACTGAACTTTATTAAATAGTAAAGAGAACTAATGAAAGAACAAACATACTTCCAGATATTTTTGAAAGAACAATAACCGTAACGCAGAAAACAATTCAAACAAGAGAGAATTTCTCTAATCTGTATCGATTTTTGTACCAAAAGAAAGTATCAAGTCAAACTCTGCAGTATACCTGGCGATGTGATTTATCTCACTAAATGTCAAAACATTGCTGACTGAATGAAGAGATTGATTTTATGATCGTTTTGATTTATTTCCCTCTGATATAATGTGATGTCGCGTTTGACTATCAGAAAGTTTGGGATATAGTGCTGCTAGATTTTTTGAAACGTCGGTTTACAGTTTAAGGATCGTGACGATTCAGGAAGCCGACTTTATAATATGACTAGTTGATATATTTGGTTTGAATATTTGTAGCAATGGAATTTAAATTACCATTTAATTTTTAAATACTCAGAATTTAAATTTTTGGTATATAATATTCGTAAGGTAAAACCCAATTTTACATTAATTCTTATAAACTTTTTATTATACTGTATCCATAATTGACTACATTTGGTTCTTGGCCACCTATCACTGCTTGAAAATAAAGGGTATATTCTTCCTTTAAGTTCTGTTAGGCAGCGTTAAATAACTACCATAAATCAATAAAGAAAATTTCAAAATATGTGAGACAGGATTAAAAGTAGAATAGTGACAGAGTAGATCAGAGTCTTGCTTTTATAGCATTTCTAAATTGTCTGATTAATTTTTAAAAGAATTCAAACAGCTTAAAAAATACTCCACAGAATGGAATTTTTCACTATTGAAAAGATAAAAATGACCAGTTTTACGATGATATTAAAATATTTCTTGTGAAAATAATTTGCTTCAAAATTCTACTCAAAAAAGACAAAATTTCAATTTTATTTCTAATAAATAGAATCTTTAATTCTTTCTTTTTCTTCTTCTTTTTTTTTTATCCTAAGGAATAAATTTTAAATTTGGTTGATATCAGCTCAGTCGTTTAAGAGGAGATGTGGAGCATATTGTTGCTGAAATATTCCGTTAAACTCTACGGATTTGCTGTACTAGGTCAATACATAGTCAATAGGCCTTAATGACAAATGACGATGTTTATTAACACAAAGGCACGGATACATATCAAACATCAAAACGATCAAACACAGCCAAGAAGTACACAAGCAATAAACAGCAGAACGCAAGTAGCGCAACAATGATAAGCAACTCGGTCATTGATAAGACGATAAGCTCATCAATGATAAGCTCAGGGAGAGAACTCATTCAACTATTAACTAGAGCTGAACTGAAATGACTGGCTTCAGCTTGGTGTCACGACCTTTTATAGCTTCCGGAGTAGGGCAGAGAAAGTTCTCGAACAACCAAGTATAGCTCGAATCTTACTGGTCCTATCGCCAAATTCCAGAAAATTCTAATATTGTCCATTTTGTCGCCAAAGTCGCTACATTGTCGCCAAGTTTGTCACCAGCCCGGGGGTCATTGATCCTCCATCCGATCAGCATCCAATAGAGCTGTCCGTAAAAATTTCTTTCCTACGATGGAATCAATTGTGTTGGGAAGCAACAATACAAATTCGTAGTAATATATACATACACATAGCCACAATGATTTTTTAAAATTATTATTTAGTTAATTTATTTCTAAAGGGGTATTGGATAGGTTGTTCCCTACAGGCTGTTTTACCTCTGCGAATATCTTTCCGATTATGGTACAGTTTCAAATCTATTTGGCCATGCAAATCTAGCTTAGCTCTCATGATAGTGGGATAATGTAGCATCTTCCGCTGACCAAAGCGATCTTGAAGCACTTAGATATCACTTGCGGTAGAGAAGCTTCCATTTATAGGGGCAAGTGTTCTACTGAAACGTTTTCAAGAAAAACAAGAACCTATATTTGTTCTTCTCTTGGAGGAAAATGAGAAATTCCTTTAACAGCCAAAACGCGATTCGTTTCAAATGCTTGAATCGAACAACTAGTTTTTTAAGAACTCTAGTTAAAATCTCAGCCAAAGAATAGAATTTGAAATCCTCTTTATCCAAGATATATTTCTCAGCCCTATCATGTCTTATAATTTAAGGATATTTAATAATTACAGGCACATATGTTAGTAACTATATTCACTGATAAAATTCATGTAATTAGATCTCCAATAGGTGTTATTCATTAAATTCATTATCTTTCAGCGTTCAAAAGATAAACAGTATCATTATAACATAATATTTCTGGCAACAATGAATTACATGCCATTTCCATATTTGTCTTTTTTTCATTAAATATCAAGAAAATAATTTCGTTTGCGCTTGCGCAATAAAAATGCAGCGAAAGGTACCATTGATAATAACCGTACTGTTAGCATCCCATTTTCAAGGAAAATATTCAAACCTATTTTTTTTTTATCACGAATTAAAAAAAAAAAATCTTTTGTTCAGTTTAATTCTCTAAACTGATCCTTTTTAAATCCTATTTTCTCTAGTATATTCCCTTTAATTGTTTATTCTTAAAAAAGTCATATTCTAAGGGAAATTTGGTTCACCTTTGTTTTAAAGCATATTTTATAAAAGGAATAAAAATAATTATTATCACAACTTAATAAAAATATAACATGATAATTTCGTGAAATAAAAGCTGAAATAATAAAAATTCATATTATTCCGATCAATACATGCAGAGAAGGAGAAATAATATATTAATAAGTTGAAAAGACCAGTTTTTATTTATGTTGCTTTCCACCCTTAATGTGGAGTACTTCAGAAATGAGGATGAGAAGCTTCCGGTATGGTGGTTGGTTACCGCCCCCCTGGTGGATACAGAAATGATGAGGGTTGATTACCTTTTATCGATGACGGGTTGTGTTTCTTACCTTGTACCGTGGATGGTGAGGATCTTTAGGAATTAACCTTAGTTCCCTCTTGCTGTCGCGGTCAATCAGATTTAATCCGAAAGTTTTAATCATGCTGGGTGGAGTAACCAGTGTGGTTATATTGAGTTCAATAAAAGAAATCGAACTATCCATATTAATTTATTCAGCTTCTTTAGTTCTTGTCTGGCATGAATATAAGAGTAAGAGAGCAACAAATTGCTCGATGCAATCGGATTAACTGCTAGAGCGAATTACTCATGTGAACCAGTTTCTCCTTCAGAAAGAAAATTTGCCTTGTCTGGCACGAATATAAGAATAAGAGAGCAACAAATTGCTCGATGCAATCGGATTAACTGCTAGAGCGAATTACTCATGTGAACCAATTTCTCCTTCAGGAAGAAAATTTGCCCCTGTTTCTTGGAACTAAGTCAGTAATATTGTCAACTTTTGTTGTGCATTCCGATACAGGAAATAAACTTAAATTAAGTTTGAATTTCTGCTGCATACCTCTTATTACTCCATTCGCTTCCATTAGAGGCTATTTCAGATATGGGGATGAAGGGTTATCACATAAGTAAGTTCTCGCTTCCAGGGTGGATATACACACAATGATTATACGTGGTGGAAGTCGTACGCCTACGTAGGTGATGGACATATGAATTACACCGGAATGGGGATCATTTTGCATTCATCTTATTGCCTTATTTAGTGGTCATTCAATTCACACCGAATGATTCGGCAAGGTGGGAGTAGATCTTTTGTAGTTGCCGTTATCAGTACACTCAAATAAAAAAAATTTCTTTGGCAAAAATTGCATTTAAAAATAAGCCAATATCTTATATTAGCTTATTTTTCAGTTGTAGTAGATTTATGCATCAATTGTTCTTTTATTATTGCTAAGCTGGACATAATGGATATTTACTTAAAGATTCGAAAATCATGGATTCGATATCCACCGAATACCTACGGTGTAAATAGTGTATTAAAAGTATTCTTGTATTAAAAGTATTCACACAATTCTAATTTTTTTTCTCTGATTTGAGGTCGAAATGGAATAGTGGACCAGACATCGTCTTATTTTACTTTCTCCTTTGCGAGCTCCACACTAAAAGGACAGGATAAAACATCAAAGAAGAACATAGTTCAGAAAGTCAGTTGAGTTTATTTCCAGCCGTAAAAAAGGAAAAATCTAACAAGTTCAATTTGCCATGCATTCTTTTTTATCAAAGCTAATTTTATATCAGTAACCAAAGAGCTATTTTCAAAGAAAACACGTACGAAAAGACACGACATCAGAAACGGCTGATCAATAAAAGACTTCATTTGATCATTCTGTCTGTTAGTCATGTTGCATACATACAATATCAGATTTTATGGCTATAGGTATGACGGGAAATTTTGATATTGCCATAGTAACCGTGAATAAACAATTTTTTTGTGTCTGGTCTTTAATATTTTTTTTTGCACTATTCAATAATAAAAATATTAGATGTTATTTTCGAGATTTTGCTCAAATCGGATTACTTGTATGTACCTTAGGAGATATATTTCGTGTTGTTGAATTATAGATATCTACAATGTCTGACAAAGTGATGTAGATTGGAGAGAAATAAATCTGAAATATGCATGTATCGTTTATTTTGCATCGAACAGAAAGGTATCATTTGATACTTAATAGAGTAAATTCTCACTTGTCATATTTATTTAAAATTCTTTAAGGGGTTATATACACATTGAAGAACACGTACGCGTTAACTTCTTTTCGAATTTTAAAAACCATGTAAAAGTTAAAAACAATTCATAATAAGCCAACGTGATATTGCAGTGGTTTCCTAATCCT
The DNA here is from genome assembly GCF_947563725.1 of Argiope bruennichi. Taxonomy (NCBI): domain Eukaryota; kingdom Metazoa; phylum Arthropoda; class Arachnida; order Araneae; family Araneidae; genus Argiope; species Argiope bruennichi. The sequence goes on along the minus strand of NC_079152.1, from coordinate 92,691,282 downwards.
ATTTGGATTTGCCCACCAAGTCCATAGGTCGATAAATTAATATGAAAATAAAGCTTGGGATCTTCCTTACGTCAAAGCGATTTTGAAGTAAATAGGTAACATCTGAGGTAGATATCAGGCTTAGTATCTATCTATGGGGATGTTTCTCTTCCTGAAAGATCTGGAGAGGAAATTGGCCCACATTAATGTTTCATTTGGAAGGAACGTCTTTTGCCTTAAGCAAACGATGAATTACACATTGATCAGTAAATTTATAACAATAATACTAGTAACAACAACAAAAAAACAGAGGACTTTTAAAATCCATATTCACTCAAATGATCAAAAAACTCTCTAGATGAATAAAAATAAAAAAAAGTATGTAAAAATATTAACTATTTATTGATTTTAAAAGCAATTTAGATTTTACAATATCAATACCTCCATTTAAAAAATAATTATAATAGAACTAATATTTTCAAGAATGCATTTACATTTTTAATAATCATTGCATTCTGATACAAAAGATAAATATTTTGTTGACAGTTGAGATGGCTAAATTATATCTCGTACGCTTCAAAAAAGGATTAAATTTAACTTATTTCCTCTAATTGGTTAAATTTGCTCTAACATTACTTTGGATTTCCACATTGTATAAAATTAAACGAAAATAAAATTGTTCTCAAATTTAAATGCGATATAAATATTTTGCATTATGAAACGCTAGTTAAACTGAGAAATTTGAAATAGAAGAAGAGGATTATGGGACAGAATCCAATAATAAAGCTCCTCCAATTTTTTATTTCTCAGAATGAAATAAATATTTAAATAAATGGAAAATATTTAGAAATAAAAATTGAACTCATAACAGCATTAAATAGCAATCTTAATACTCTGTGAAATAAAAAAAAACTTTATAAATCATTTTATAACATTTTTATTACGTAGGATCAAAATGTGGGCATATAATCTAATCAAGTTCAATACTACATTCTAAAATTATCCTTAAAACATAACATATATATATTATTAAAATTTTGATGATTAAATATAACTAAACCTGATGATTCAGGAATATAATATGTCTTTAAATCGTTGAAAGTTATTTCCCAAACAAGGTAGTGACTTTCCCACTGAATCAGGAGACATTTTTTTATAACTTAGTAACGTAAATCAAACTTGGGGGTAATCCCTAGAAAATAATCTGGCTTGCATTTTCCCCTCTGACTGTCGATGAATAAATATATATTCTTGGATTTTTTTTTCTCGTTTTTATTTTCTAATACACGAAGCATAGAAAAAAATGAAGAACGAAAAATACCAAAGTTAAAAAAAAAATTGATTTAAAATTTTGAAGAATTTCTTGTCTTCAGACTTTTTTTTAGATACAAAAAAAATATGAAGGTTGGAAAAAGAATTGTAATTTTCAAAAAATTTGAACTCGGGATTTTGACGAATCTTTTCATTTCGGACCTATCTGAGTAAAAAAAAACACATTTTTGTCATGATGTGTGTCTGTCCGTCAACTATAAACACGACAGCTCAAAAAGATTTTGACCTATATGGATGTAATTCAACATATATAAGTTAAATCAAATTTGTTCGTTGTTATAAAATATTGAACGAAATCCATTATGAGAAAAGGATTACGACTACCTGGCTGTTCGAAAACAAATGCACTCTATAACTACAAAACATGAAGAGCAAGATATATAAAATTTTGTTTATTGGTTTAGCATCTAAAACGTTGACTCTTATCAAATTTTGAACCAAATTTGTCAAAGGGATGACTGTTTGTAATGTATAACATAAGGCCACCCTGTGGCCTTATAACACTAAGTTATCTAACCAATGTTGACTGCGGATTCGGAACCGGAGGGTTTCAGGTTCGAGACCCGATTCCACCAAAGAATCGTCGTGTAAGGGGGTCTGTTACACGTTAAATCCGTCCTGACCAAACGTCCTCCCGCTGGTGTGGTGTGGTGTGGAGAGGGGGGTGCCAGCTCAGGTGTCGTCCTCGTCATCTGACCGCGGTTCAAAATTACGAGGTCCGTCCCAAATTGGCCCTAGTGTTGCTTCAAACGGGACGTTAATATAACTAAACTAAACTAAACTAAACTAAAACAATGTTGACTGCTAAAATAAGATAAAAAAAAACAGATAAAAAAACGTAGAAGGAGAAGATTCTTCCAAACTTTCTCGCATATTCTCTAATGAAGGTGTCATCCGCATCCGAGCATAAATTAAGGGACCTTGGGAAAAACTATGAATGCTTTACATGCATTGGCTTGCAATTGTCAAGAAAAATATGTGTTTGGTAAGATTCTAGCACTTTTGCTGAATCTAGCTGGCGACCATTGGTAATTAATTCTTGGCATGCGCTTAATATCCAATTACTCAAAAATCAAATATAAATTTTGGCGCTCTTTTTCAGCTGATTGAAACCAAAATTTAAAATAAAACCACAATTTTAACTGCAAGATCACATACAAAATTTTCTTTATTTAGGTCAATGTATTTTTGAATTTTTTTCATTTTCACGCATGTGAAAGAAACGATCCACTGGCAACAAACCCTTCGACAGATTTGGTTAAAATTTAGTAAGTATCTACGCTTTAGTACTAAACCTATGTGTCAGATTTTATTTATTTAGCTCTTTAATTTTTATAGTTATATGTTCACTTATATTCCAAAAACTGGACAGAAAGACATCAATTGAATGGATTTTGTAAGAAAAAATCAACAAATTTGGCGTTAAATTCGTATACCAAACTTCAGTCTTATAGCTCAAAGCATTTTTGAGTTATCGTGTTCTCATACAGATAGATATAATTTGAAAAATGGATTTGCATACCAAAATTTTTTTCGGACTTGAAGAGATTTGAAATGTGGATATTCTTTGAAATCCAAAGTTACAATCTTTTGATGATTACAGAATTTTCTCTTTGTACACTTAACATTGGAGAAAGTACGAAGGAATAACAATAGTTAACTATCATACCCTTTCTCTTATATATCTCTCTTTATATATATATATATATAAAGTTTTCCATTAGTTTCCCGTATTCCTTTTCCATTATTGTATATTAATTTTATAGTTAATTATTGATCATTTAAATTAATTTTAATTGTTATAAAAGTGAAGAAGAATGAGAAATTCTACGTAAATTATGAATCTTACTTTTAGTCTATAATTGTAAATAATCCAGTATTATGTTGAAGTTATCTATTTCTTAGAATTATATTTCTCCGTATGCTTTTTCTGTTCTGATTATGCTATAAATAGTTATTTATGAATTCAATTACGTATATAAGAACAAAAGCTTCTGCACTTTTATGGAATTCAATCTCTAAAATATTCAACTTCTTGCACGAAGTTGTTTACTTCTTTTGAATTAAATTCGAATTCACTGTAGTCGCAAAGGCTATTTCAAGTCTATCTAATGCTAGTATATTTGAAAACTGATTCTGCAAATCTTTATTTTTTTCTTCATATTTTAGTTGTATTGTTTTCATGAATATTATATCTATCATGGGAATAATATACAAAATATTTGCATAGGATACGTAGTTGAAAGAATGAAAAAGTGTCTGAAAATATGAACTATATTAAAAGTTTTTTAGCTTCAATTTCTAGTGTGCTTTTATAACTGAAATGAATCTTATTACGAGATATAATTTCGTACTTTCACTGTAACGGATTATAATGTTAAAGCTTACAAATAAAATTTTTTTAATTAAATAAGTTATAAACTTAGATTTATTCTTCAATTACATTTGAAGTTACATAGTTCAAATTTTCAATTATACATCTATTCATATTTTATGTATTAGAATAAATCTCAACAGATGAAAAATTTGTTTCTTTCAAATTGTTTTGTGAAAAAGAAAATTTCAAGGATTTTTTTAAAGTATTTTTTTCAGCCCCATGAGATTGTACAATAAGGACTTTGATGAGCAGTTTCCAGATAAGTAAGCAAATACTTGCTTCTCCGGTGGTGTAATAATTAATATGGGTTGGATCATACTTGGTGCTGATTGTTAGGACTCCATCTTCGATTTCTGAATGCTGTTGTGTGGAAAATCATTCAGTTAATCCGGATGCTAATCCAGAGAGTAAATAACTTCTTTATGTTTATTTCCCCATACCATTTCATTTTTTAAAATTTTATTATTTTTATAACTTCTACAAGACAATAAATTAATGAAAAGTATTGAGCGATTAATTATTTCAATTTGAAAAATTGTTTTAACAGATTAATATTTTTTTTAAAGAAATCCCATTTAATGAATCAAAGAATGTTATTTATTTCATGTGCAAACCGGTGCTTTATTTTTTTACAATTTTTAGTGTAATTACACTCATGTCCATAAATTAAGGATTATGCAAGTTCAGGAAAATGAAGAGTCAGAAGCAAAACAAATATGACTTATTTGTAAAGGCTATTTATTAAACAAAACGTAAAGTGCAAAAAAGATGCTATATGATTGATATCATTTAAAAAAAATTGCGAGTTTTTGCTCCCTGGAGCAAATTACAAAAATCTATTTACAAAAACCAATATTACATGGTTTGTATGATGGTAATTACATAGTATGTCTCCCAGACGATGCAGTACAGTCCGTACAACGCCTAGGCATGCTGAGTAGCAAATTATAGATCTGATCTTGGGGAATATTACACCACTCATCAAGCAATGCTCTCCGAATTTCCGGTAGACATGTAGGAGGTGGTTGATAGGCTGCAACTCGTCGGCCAAGCATGTGCCCAACATGCTCTTCTGGATTCAAGTCCGGTGAGAATGTTGGTCAGTCCATACGGGTGATATCCTCCGATCAAAGGCATTCGTTTACGATGTTTCCACGGTGAGGGCTGGCGTTGTCATCCATAAACACGAATTCTGCGCCCGTGGCGCCCCAAAACAAACGTACATATTGTTCCAGAATGACGTCCCGATAGATTTGGCCTGCCATGGTTCCAGTTTGAACATGCAGATCAGTTCTGGAACCCAGAATAATTCCTCCTCAAACGAGCAATCATGCACCAACGTAACTGTGTCGTTGAATGTTGTTTTCTTGGTGGTAATGGGTACCCGCGTTCTCCATATGAAAGTCCGGTGAGAATGCAAGTTATACCTGGACTCGTCGTAAAACGTCACAGAAACCCACTGTTGCGGTGTCCACAATGCATGCTCTCTACTCCAGGCTAACCGCAGGCGACAGCGAGTTGCAGTAAGTGGGACACATCTGACAGACTTACGAGCATATAGACCAATCTGCCCTAAGCGTCTGTACACGATCTGCCTTGAAATTGTCGTACCAGTGGCTGAAGAGAGCTTACGGGACAGGTCTGATGCTGTGCTCCGTCTGTTTCTTTTGGCAGTAACTGCCAAATACAGGTCCACATTCGGCGTTGTAACTTGGGGTGATCTGTGCTATAACGTCTACTCACATTACCATCATCTTGGAATCGTTGCCAAATCTTGGAGATAACACTGTGGGCGATTCCAAGTTCCTCAGATACTTCCAGCTGGGTACGCCCACATTCCAGACGGCCGATAATTCTATCACGTAAAAAATATTCCAAATGCGTCCTTTGTGTCATAACTATGCGGTTATTGCACTGAAAGGCTTATAAAGCGCTTGCGAACAATTTTACTTATTTGCCTGTATTCCTTATACATCACTCTCTTACACTCTCGTCATTGTGAAGTACTATCGGTGTCATCTGGTGGCTTCCTGCAATTTGCATATGATTTTTGAAGATGTGTTTAGTCATTATACGGGTGATATATGTATTTTAGAGTTCGATTTCTGCGTGACTCTTGAATTATCCTTAATTTATGGACATGAGTGTAAATTCGAATATCAGTCGCTTATGAACCTATCATTAAATATTTTAAATATTATGAACAAGCTTTCTTATTCGAGAATTTTACAAGTCTGTCTATCAGTCTGTTCGAATATACGATAACTAAAAAACCAAAAGAGTTAAATAGTTAAAATTCGATAAACAGATTTAGCATCCATATTTTTGAGACTATTACATTTTGAGTCAAGCCCAAGAAAGAATTGACTGTCTGTAGGTTTATACCCTCAGGAAAATGTAAAAGCGATAGCTAAAAAAGGTATTGATTTAAATATATTGTTACGGATTCCGGGGCTTCTTTCGACGATTTGTTGGTCGGTGAAATAAACTGTTTTTTAGTGACGAAAGACGAAGTTTATTGAACACGAAAATAAGAATACGCAGACGACAAATATACAGCCGAGACGAACACATGCAAAACACAGCTGCGCACTATAACAAACAGTAGCCCACAAGTAGTAATAACAACCAACAATCAACTAAGTATAAAAAATAACAATCGGTAGTAATAACAACCACAGCACACAAAGCGGCCAGACAGAATTCAGCAGGAGAAGGGAATCTTCGTAGCGTCACTCTACGGTGTCTCCAAACGCATGAAATTATCCACTGTCTTCTCACTCCGCTGCTGACTCACTACTACACGACTAACTACTCCACACACTCGATGCTGCTTCCACAATAAACACCAAGACTCGGCACACAGCTCAATTCAGCAAACGTTTGAGCTCCACACAACGCTTGCTCTTCGCTCGACTGAACCAACTATTCGTCGTCTCTTTCCACGACTCTGTATACGACATGTTTCACGACTACTCTGTACACGACATGTTTCACGACTACTCTGTACACGACATGTTTCACGACTACTCTGTACACGACATGTTTCACGACTACTCTGTACACGACTGACTTCGGCTTGAGACTGCCGGCTTTTCATAGTTCCCGGAGGAGCGAATAGAAAATTTTTCAACAATCAGGCATACATCTGTTCTTATCGGCTGAATTGCTAAAATTCTGGAAGTTTCCAGTATTATCTATTATGCCGCCAAAGTCGCCAAATTCATCGCCAAGTCGTCAAAAGGTCGCCGAGTTTTTCGCCAAGCTCTGGTGTCATTGATTTGGCATCCGACCAGCAATAAACAGAGCTGATCGTAAAACGGTCTTTCCAGTGATTGAGCTAACCGTGCTGGGAAACAACATTACAGATTTGTAACAATATCAAATTTGATATGGAATTTTGTGACTAAGTGCAGTTTTGTGCCAAAGTTTTGTTTCAATTGGTTGGGAAAAACGTTTTTAAAACTCAAATTCGATTTTCGAATACTCGAATATGCAAGGGATAAATCACCAAAAAATTCACCAATAATTCCACAATAGATTCAATGAAAATGATTGCTGAATTCACGGAGTTAAAAACCGAAGTCGATTTCTTGAGAAGCTATTTAAAAGAATGCTTTTCAACTGCTGCCATTTATTCAGTGGCGTTGGTTGGAATTTCAATGCCAAAGAGGGTTTTTCCGTAACTACACTTCCCTCACTTGATATTTAAAGCAACTAACCTAATTTAAAAATTTCAAATAGGGCAGAAATTTATGGAAGAAATAAAAGATTGTCTTTCTTTATAGCTCCTTTAGATAGTTGTCAAATGATCAACGTAGGCTTTGAGCCGTATCTGATAAATATGTTTAATCTCCATTTATTATCATTTTTTTAAACTAGAAAAATATTTTAAAACGATTATCCTATATTGTCTATGGCAAATTATTATTTATTAATGAAACAAAATTAATATTATAAAAATAATTCAAACACGCTTAGAATTATTGATTTCATCCAGGGTAGTTGACTAAATTTTCATTAATTATTCACTTGTGCTCATGAAGACAAATTTCATTTCATGTTGCCATTTTAGTAAAGGCAATTTGAGTGCAATTGTTGGCATCTGATAGTTATTAAACGCAAACTATCCCGGTGATACCAAAGGAATAACTATTTTTTAACTCAATTTCTCAATTTTTTAACTCAAGTGACAGTGGATTATTTAATTTTTCATTTTTCCAATGCAGACGATATTTTTAGAAAATCGGAAAATTAAAGATCTCGATTCATATCGTAAATTATCATCCTCAAATGGCTGCATAAAAACAAACAAATTCGTATTTCATTTCAATATAGATGAAAAATCGTTTCCCAAAAGCGTATAGAGAAAAGAATTCTGGCTTTAAAGATTTAGAGACTGATTATGTTTTAGAAATAACTAATTTAGTAATTCATTCGAGACTCTATATATGGGATAAAGTTTATCGATAGATACTGGAAGGTTATGTTTGAATTATATTTGAATCAATCGTTCTATTTAATCCCGCTTTAAATAAAATAAATATAAACCTATCCCAAATAATTCCCCATGGCTTTTTCTCTTTATTGGCGTGACGAAAAATTTGTCAAGTATTTCCGTGTAAAACTTCCCTTGTTTTTCTTTTCATTTTGACTTTGTCAGATGGTGCTTAGAAATATAGAAAAACTTAGCTTTACTTTATTTTTTTTATAAAAAAAAAAAAACTGAAAAAAAAAACACCTTGCAACCTTTAAATAATTCAACCATAAGGTTTGAATAATTGTTCCTGCTTTAAATCTTTTTCAGTCCAAAAACGTTTATTTTTAGAATTATGTATCTTTGCCCTGTTATATGTGAGCACAATGACTTAAAAACGGAAGGACCTAGATTAAAGAAATGTAGTACAGAAAATATTTTTTATTTATTTATTTTTTTTCTGATATAAGGAAATCAAAAAAAAAAAGTTGTGACCTATAACAAATTCAACTTTAAAGTTTGGGTAATTATTCATGCTTTAGTTCTTCCTTAATAATAATTTTTTAAAAACTTTATTTTTAATTAATTATCTCTTTCTGTCCATTTGTATGTGAGCACAATGACTTAAAAACGGTAGGATCTAGGCTTACGAAATTTTGGTTTGTAGTCAATACAACACAATTGTTGATCTCTATCAGACTTCATTACATCGATTAAAAGAAGAATAGCCTGTCCAATCATAAGCTTGATTGCACAAAAATGCAATAAATTATGTGGATTAATGAAATTTTAGTATGTGGTTTTCTTATCAGGATTATATGTCAAATTTTAGAATAAACCTTTCAAAAGGGTTGATTATCTTTCGGTCTATTCAAGTTTATGCAAATGCATTAAAGAGAAGATCAAAACCAGCTAAATGAATGAAACTCTGTAGGTCTTCCTCAGAGTTGTAGAATTGTGTTGATTCTTTTTACTTAATCCACTTTAAGTGGAGATATCCAATCGCTTCTTGATCTCCCTCATAATACTGAGATTTTCATAACTTGCTATATTATGATAATATATGAGAAATACAAAGGAAAAATACTTCTTCAGTTTTGAAGATAAAGCTAATGGAATAAATCCCATTTATCTTCGTGTGCATAATGAAATAAAACAAACCAAAAAACCAGGAATTTATTTTAATCTGCTTAAATTTCAGTAGTTAATAACATACTTTGTTCTTTAACGATACATTAAAATTTTTACTATTATTATGCTAGAATTCAAAGCTTCATTCTTTTAAAAAATTTCTTTCCCATAAAGAATAAACATATTTCTGCCCATTGCCAGTTTATTTCTTCTTTATTTTGTTCCTTTTAGAAACGTAATTTATGCATGAATTGACACAGTTGTGGTTGAAATTTTGAAAATATATTTATATTGTTTAGAACAGGGTTTCTTAAAAATTTTCCACTTCACAAACTCAATGTGGATATGAATGTCTTTCAAAACACATTTCAAAAAAAAAAAAAAAAAGTTTCGGGAAAAAATGGAACAAGAAAATGAAGCATCATTTAATAAAAATGTAAACTATGTTCAATATTATTCAGTTGATGTTTATACAATAATTGTTCGGAAAATTGAAATGAATTCTTCTATGAAAATAATTTTCTTAAGCAAATTTGTTAACTAATACTGAAAAAGGTTTTGTAACGATTTTTTTCGAATTTATTTCAGATAGTGAAAGGTAATAAGCTGAAATTATTCGAATCGAAATTTATCTAAAATAGAAATTTGGTATAAGAAGAGGAAAAACTGAAGAGTTTTGGTTTAGAATGAAAATAAAAACCATCTTCCAGTTCTGAGAAATATCGAATATTCTTCTACTTTATTATATTGTGGTAAAATGAAATATTTTCTGTATTTTTGAATGGAATACATTCTACAGTTGTTGAAATGTGTAAAGTAACTGTAAAGCTGTAAGCGATGTAAAATGAGACTGATATATCTAGCAAGAGGAGGATAAATTTAAATCCCTTTAAGAAACCCTAACAAGCACAATTATTCTGAGGAATCTGTAAATGTTGCTTTACTGCGAAGGTAGTATTGCTACTGTCAAAACATACTTACATAACTGGAAATATAAAGAGAAGTTGGTTATTCTTAGAAAAAAGAATGGTTCGTTGAAAATAAGTAGTTCATAAAACCATAACAAATGTTGGGTTGAATCTAGTTTTAAGGATTTTTGCTATTTTTTTTAAACCGTTCCTTAAAAATAATTGGCACTTGAAGAGAAATCTTTTCGATTATTTGTCTAGTTGTTATTCAAAATGTATTTACAATTACCACTTCTTTATACAATGATTCATTTTATTGTTATTCTTAAAGAAAACATCTTTTATTTATTTGTTGTTGTTTTTTTGTGAGAGGCTCATAAACAACTTAAAAGAATTATTCGTTGGGTATTTTTTCCATTTATTGTACTTCAAATAAATCATCGGATTGGAAATTTTAGATAAAAAATTACTGACTTATAAAAATTTCTGACACAGGCAAGGAAGAAAAAAAAAATGTTTATTTATATTTTTTTTACCTAGTATTTTCTTTTTTAAATATTTTTATTTGACCTAAAATATTTCATGTTTGAAAAAATAGAATTTATAATCGATTTTTTCCCCCTAATGTTTCAGGAATAAAAAAAAAATAGATAAAAAATAAAATTTAAAATGTTAGAAATTCTGTCTGTTAAATGTTAGAAATTTTGTATACATGAATATCAAAAGTTAATACTATTTTATTCTATTAAATTAATTCAATTTTGACTCCATGTTGTTATACTAATTTGTAATGCATTCAAGAAAAATTGATTTAGAGATTTCATGATATCCGTAACATTGAAATATAGATCACAGAATTAAAAGTAGGAAATAAATAAAAAAAATTCTATTTTCTATCACAGCATAAAAAAGTGCCTTCTATATATTATTCTTACCTGTCTACTTTTTTTTAAAAAGTAGATAATAAACTCTAGTGAATAATATTTATGATCAATTAAATGATATGACCAAACTAATTAAATAATTAAAAAAATAAATGATTAAAAAGATATTTTTTCTATCGAAACTGAGAATTTACAAAAATTTCTACCAGAGTTTTCTTTCTCATTTCTTTATAGAAAAAGGTTTTTTTTTTCTGTGAATTGTCTATTTCTGAGAGTTGAATATTTTTTTCTTAAAATCAATGTTAAAATGCAGCGATGTTGTCCCAAGACTCTCAAATCATCTAACTCGAAAGAGATTGCGTTTGTAATAAAGAAACTCATTGCAGTTACTAATTAGCTTTTGTGTTTTATTTCATTCTTTTCACGCCGTGAGTAATGCATACACGGAAGATGAAATGTAAAGCATTTGAAAGCGTTATAAATTTGGGGAAAAAAAGATTCGTATAATTTTTTAAAAGAGATTGCATTATTTAATTAGAATTTAAATATTCATAATCTTGAATGCTACTTTTCAAAAATAATGTGCTTTGAAAGATGTGAAATATTTTTAGATGATGTAGAAATGCAAAACGGTGGAACTAAAAAAATCTTGGAAAAAAATTGTGATTTATCTCATTTCCAGACTTAAAAAACGGTTATTATTATTATTATTTATATCAGTATTTCATATTAAACATTTTTATTTTAAAAAGAGAATCCTTAAGCCTTAATAAAGTTTATATCTTACGATATTTTTGCATGAATTTGAATTCAGAAAAATGAGAGAAAAATGTTTAAAGCTTATAAATTATATAACCGAGCAATACATTAGTTTTATTGATACGACTTCGAGGATTAGTTTGAAAATATAGAACACTTTTGGAATAATTTAAATTCTTGATTATTCAAATTTTTTTACAGCATTTATCATATTTGAATTTTTAAAAATAGTTTTCCTAAAGAATGGCAAAGTATTAATTGAGTCTTAATTATACAATTTAGTTCGGAGAACGAAACTATTATTAAGTATTAATTAATTTCATTTCAAAAGTATTTAGAACAAATCCCCTTTGACAATCAAATGGTTCACCAGAATTTATTGTGGCTAAGAATTTAAATTAAATATTTCTTGCAGCTAGATCTCAATGATTTTTTCAATGAAATATTTTTAAATATTAAGATAATACTGATAGGCATAAAATTGATACTATGAGGCGCTTTCATTATGTGAGGTACATAGATTTAAATGCAACAATAAAAAATGCATTGAATAGCAATATGAAATAGAAATAAAGGGAATACTAATTTACTACTTTTCGACACAACTATCAATCTTGTTGAGGCATCTGTAGCAGTGCTGGATCCATTTGAAACTATAGGTCTCGTATAATGCCGTCAGCTACGAGTACAGTCGCTCTCAAGCTGCCTGTTTTAGATAATTGTTACAATCAAGCTTGCTTCTAATTACAGAGAAATCTCTTCACGGGTCCACATAAATGAAAACCTGAGGGTCCCAAGTACGGCTATTTTCTGTCAAGTTCTAACTACAATTTTGCCCCATTCTTGTAAAACTGCAAAAATTCTGGTGGAAAGTTTTGGAGTTCCCACCATACAGGCCGGATTTGGAACCCTCAGATTTTCATTTGTTTGGACCCATGAAGAGGTTCCGTAGTGGGCAGAAGTTTGATTCTAACAATGATCTCAAATGGATCATGCGAGAGAAGTTCTTGTAGTTAACGGCATTCAACTGATCCAGCACTAGGACAAATGCTTCAAAAAAGTTGGCAGTTAAGTTCAAAAAGTAGTAAATTTGCAAAATTTTTATTTGCGTTTTATATTGTCATTCATTACACTTTTTATTATTGTGCTCAAATTACATATGTTATTTAATAATTTCCCCCGTATTAAGTAGCCTTATATCATTCTGTTAGTTGTGCTATGCATTTCTCTAATTTTATTTTTGTAGTAAAATACATCCAATCATACTACACAAAAGAGCAAGAGAGCTTAAAAATGGACTAATTTAATAAAAAAATTGCTGTTGTTACATGCTAAACCTTAATTGTAAATGCAGCAAAGATCAAACTTTTTGTTAAAATCATACCTTATAATGACTTTCATTTGGTTTGGAAAAATAAGCCGAATCTTCATATCTTGACCATCAACAATGGAAAAAAGCCAAGGTGAAGTATTAAAAACAACAATGAAACCGATTTGAATTTCACTTCAACAACAAATCATATTGTTGTAAAATATACTTAAGTATTTTTAAAAATTAATTAAAAAAGAAAAGAAATTAGACAGCGAAAAACTGATATCATTAAAAAGACAATTCTTTAAATTTTAAGGTAATTAAAGAATTATTTTTGTTTTGTACTACATGCACACATCTTTATTATTAATGGAGATTTATTTCCGAATGAAATTTAGTTAATTTCTGAAAGTATATAGAATTAATAGACTCTAAGTAAAAATGATTTTAATCAATAAATATTTTCGAACATTGTAAGTTGTTGTTAAAGATTTGTATCTCAAAAAAACTTTATGTTTTGAAACCAAAATGATTGGAAAAGATGATTAAATGAAGCTATCTTAAAACTGTGGTCTACTACATCATCGAACGTTTCTTGGTACATGCATACGATATTTCAGCAAGTTTCATTACATTTGTTTTGCTATTCTAATTATTGCAGTTCTATCTAACATAAAATAAGAATAAGAACTATTTTATAACCTTAAAAGATAGGAGTTAATTCTTTTATCATAAAATAAAATTCAAAATTTTTACTAAAAGTTACCTTTTTGATCTAGTTGTATACTTTAAATTCTCTTTTGATTAGTTCGTAATCTTGGAAAAATTTAAATGTTTAAAATATAAATATTTCATAGCGAAAATATATTTCAACTGCTTTTTTAGGACAATTAATTCTTGTTCTTCGTAAAGACTAATCTTATAAAGATATAAAATAAACATTAGAACATTTGATAAAAGATATAAAACAAAGTATACAGTAATTCCCTAAAATTTTTCGAAAAATTTTAGGGAATTTTTATGAATTAATTTGACATTAAATATACCGACACCTATATATACGTTTCCGTACTGCATTTGGTCAAATGATAGATTTTTAGATGAAAAAAAGAAAGAAAGAAAAGAAAAGCGAGAGTGGTATCCAAATAATTCCCGTTGGTTCCAAACTTGCATACTCTCTAATAAAGGTGTTATAGCCCTCTCTTGTATAAAATATGTGGACTTTAAGTAAAGGCAAGAATGTTTTGTATGGCAATGGCGAACAATAATTACAAAATATTGATCTTTGTCTTGTATAGAGCATTTTTACTGAATCTATAAAAAAAAGTATATTTTGGAAGGATTTTTTTATAACCGATTGAAACCAAAAATTTAGTATTTAACTGCAACTATAATCACTAGGCCATATACTAAATTAATTTTTTTAATTATTGCATTTTCTGAATTGTCATTTTTACCTGCATGTGAAAGTACAGATCGGATGACAATCAACGGCTTGAGGGATTTGGTTCCAAATTTGATACGATTCAAGATTTTAAATGATAAATATGCATAACAAATTTTATCTATCCGGCTCTTTAAATTTTGTGGTTATCATGTTCGCTTGTACTCGGACAACCGGACAGCCAGACTTCATATGAATCGATATCTTTTAAAATTTAATAGGACACTGCAAAAAGGACGTAAAGTCTATATGCCAAATTTCATTCTTTTAGCTCAAAGCAGTTTTGAGTTATAGTGTTTACAGATACATAGATAGATGGACGTTATTTCAAAAGTATGATTGTAAACTCAAGGAGGTCTGAAAGGTGGAGGATCTTCAAAATCTCGTGCTCGAATTTTTTTTAACGATTAGAGAATTTTTGTAATCGTACGAAAAAGTCGTATGACTTTTAAAATATTTTGTAATAGTATCGAATATTTTGTATCGAGTTCTTTGTTATCGTACTTCATATACGATAAAGTAAAAAACTATTATTTTTCATTACGGAATTTAGAAAATATTTATTTATAGTGAAGATATATTCAGCAAAATGACTATAATGCAATGATTCAATAAAAATCCACTTTTCCCTCATTTATTCAGGTACCATCTTCAAAGGAAGGTAAAAATAATTATGCCTATTTTGGTCATTGTTCTCGAATAAAAGACAAAGAAAACCGGTTAATAAGAATAAAAGAAAAAGATAAAAAAAAAATGCAATTTAAAGTGCAGAAAACTGGTCCTTTATGTAGAATCTGCTATCATTATATTTTTTGATCCAATAAATTTATAGACCAACTAAATTTTTCTCCCGATAAAATGACCTATCGGGGTAAATAATCGTAGAATAATACATCTGTATCAGAGTGAAAAGATATGATAAAAAACTAACTGCATATATTAGCATAAATAATCATAAAACGAATTGCGGAAAAGCAATAACAACGCATATTGAACGTAATGGAATATACATGACTAAATGCTTTCTTATCAAAAGTTTGATAATCGATCATATTATGTTTAGTACTAACAACACTTTTCCCCAAAACTTCCTCCAAAGCTTAAAAACTATTAAGATACTTCTACGATTATATATAAAAAAATGAATAAAAAAATTATTTATTTTTATTGTTGTTGGATTTACTTAATTTAAAAAGTCCAGTACCCCACAAAATCCAAAATCTAGATAAGCTATCATTAATCCAGAATTAGCAGCTTTCCAGTAAATCCAGATTATCAACGTTTCTATTACATAAGCTTTATAAACCTCTATCCTCTAAACTTGAAAAATACCGATTGCAAAAATTGAATGAAATTAGAATGGTCTATATAAACGGTAATTATGTTGCCTTGGGCTGGCCTGAATATATTTAATTCTTCACATTCATTTTTTTCGAACCGAACATTGTTATTTTGGAATGATAAATAGCAGGTGTTTCTTTTTTTTTCATTTTAATTTATTCTGCCCATTTGTTTTGAAAAGTGGATGTCCCTGGACATCTGCTGCGTATTGCGCAAGAGGTAAATGATCTTAGATGAAAATGTAATTTTTTTTTCTTTTACATGCCATCTTAAAATATTTTCTTCCCTAATTTAAATAACCGGTTAATATTACCATTCTTGTTAGTATGGTAATATTAACCGGTTCATAGTTTGCATTGACCAAGAAGGAAAAGATATTTTCATTTGAGTGATATGAGAAGAAAGGTTTGCAACGTATTTCTTGTGCCACTCCGTGTGTTTTTGGGGCAATATTTACTCACATTTTTTTTCTCCAATGTCACAATAAGATGTTCTAAGAAATGAAGCTTTGCATTAACTATTTCTGATTTTTAAATATACCTAATTGCCATAAATAAATATTTTCTCTCAAGTGAAAAATATTTGCATTTAATAAATGATCGTATTTATAAATAAATGCAATGTCATTGAAATGTAATTTCCTTTGAAAAAGCTGAAAGAGGATCCATTTTTTTTCTTTTGCTTTAGTGACGATATGTAATCACATTTTTTTTTTCAAATATTAGAAATGAACCACTTAAAAAAAGTGGTAGTCTTATAATGAAAGACATTCTGTGCTATAATCAACTTCGTTTCATTCTTTAAAGCAAATACATTTTGTCCGAAATTTATTTCTGTTAAACAAAAATTATTTGCTTTTACACAAGTAAAAACATTTGCAAATAAATCTAAAATTAGAAATGAAATTTACATTGCAAAAATTAAAATTTTATATATTCAGTTTTTTATTGCAAAAGTCGTGTGGCAAAAACTCAGTCTTCAGGCGTGATTCTACCGAAGAGCCACTATTTGCACAAACTCAGTGTATATAAAATCGGTAGAAGGTTCCAACGGTTGGTGTAGTACAAAAATTTGAAAAGGAGATGCTAACTCAAGCGCCGTTTCATTAAAAATATTTTTAAAAATTGAGACATGCGTCTAAATAATAATAAAAACTCTCTTATTATAAATAAGTGAAAGGAAACGATATCACTTTAAATAGTTTGAAATATAAAGAAAGATTCTAAGTGTAAAGCAATATTTGAAACCCTTAAAGGTAGAAAATTGTACGAATTGAAATTTTTCAAAAGTTGGTGAAGCAGACTAGATGGAAACGGTGTCAAACACACACCGATATAATTCAGGTAGCAATAACTGAAGTCAAGATGGAAAAAAGTAGCTTTCTGTAAAATTTTTTTAAAGAACGACATTGTTTCAAAGAGTGTTTTACAGCACGGCGCAAGACTCTTCTTTTAATGTATATTAATGTATCATACTTCTAGCAAAATCGGTGCATGGTGGTCTCATACTAGAATAGTGATTGGAGGATCACAGAGTAGCTAGTTAAAGACTCGATTTCAATTATTATCAACAATATAAGCTGATTTCCTGCTAGTTTTATACGTCAACAGTCAATATCTTTCTTTCATGGGTCTCAAATTCGGACAGAGGATTTTTGATGCAGACATCATCCCCATCAGCTGACCACGGCTCAAAATTACGATATCTGTCACAAAATAGCACTTAAGTAATTTAAGAAAGAGATGTTAAATAAACTAAATTGGCGTAATTGCTTTTTATAAAGATTACATTTCCCTTACCCTGTATTATGAAAGCATTAAAAGGTGCGTAAAATTTTTGACTAATAGAGAGCAGAAGTTTTTATGAAAAACATGTTTTTTTTTTTTTCAAAATGAAATTGTTTCCTTGATATTATTTAATGCTTATTGGCATGAAACGAAATTTTCATTAATCCATTATAAATCGAAATTTCCTGAAAATGTACAAACAACATTCCGCCAAGGTCCTGAATAAGTTCGGTGTACGAAAGGTATTTAACATAGACGATAATTTAAATTTATAATTCAGTTATCCAACAATAAACAATGAATCACAGTGCTGATTATATCAATGGTTATGTCATTTTATTTTTCCTTCTTCTTGTTCATTCTTCACTTTAAAGTAATTTTTAAAGGAACTTTGTTCGTCGAAAAATAATAATAATCCAGTTCTTATTCCCTTGTTTAATACACTTATCTACCTTTCATCAGAAAAAAAAAACTCGAAATTATTACTGCTGTAAAAGATGTTTATGTATGATTAATGATCAATATATTTTGTGCTTTAAAACCTAAATTTCATAAAATTTATGTTAAATTAAAATAAATAACAAAAAGAAAATATCCGACAATAGCTTTAAGGAAAATTGGGTAAGTTTTCCTCTTATCTTTTTCGTTCGTTCTACGAAAGATCATTGCTTATATTCAAAAAGACAAAAAAAGTAATATAATATATATAAAGTTTTTGCCTATAATGATAAGATATATTTTATAATTATAGACAAAAATAAAAATTTTCATACAACATGCAATTCCGATTGGCATTCATAAAAATGCTTTCAAAATATTCAAAATTATCTTTTCCATTATTGCTTTTTAATTTCATAATTTTGATGTCTTCCGGTCATTTCGAAATTTTTTTAACTAATAAAAAAGCTTAGACATTTTTAAAACTAAACTGTTAGTTATTCTTTGACACCGGTTTGATTACCATAAAATTTTCCGTGGGTATCCAGAATTTTTTAAAAACTCATTGCCTTTTTTAAATATGAAACATGCAAAAGATATTATTAATTCACAAAAAATTCTACATCGGAATTTTAATGAATATCCATATTTCAGACTTCAGTCAACTCAACTAAACCATTTCTGTAATTATGTGATATTTACCCGTCTCTGAACTTAAATGACTGTCAAAAAACATTTTTTGATTATTGTCACTAATTACATTTACAGGTAAAAACAAACATTAAACATATTTATTTTTGTGTGCGCCATCATGACTTTAACTAAACGGATGTGTTCTTTCCTCGAATTTATCGAATACATTCATAATTCATAGTTTTATAAATTCATCGATTTAGACGAACGTAATTTGTTAAGTGGTATTTACTCTAAATTTGTAAATCGATATAAATTTTGGATGAATTCATTAAAGGAAAATCTGTCTGACCTTCCGCAAGCATGTGAACGAGATGAATAAAATAAATAAATAAAAAATAACAACAATGGAAGTGGCCCCTGACACTTATTTATATATTCCTTAATAAAGATGCTATTTACACTGAACAAAATTGTGAATTTTGTAGTAGTCTATGACTGCAAGAAGATTCTCAGATTTTTATTTTCAGAGATCTGCATATGCAAATTTTGTGCATATGCAGATTAAACCGATTAAAATCAAAATTTGACACTAAACTATAATTGTGGCAACAATATCACACATCAATTTTTATTTAAGTTATCGCGTTTTCGAATTATCACATTTACATACAAGAGGAAGTACAGACAGACGGTCAATCATTTGGTGGACTTGCTTCAAATTTGAAAGCTATATTTTTGATGTTAAATCTGTGTGTCAAATTTTATCCTTCTAGTTATATCCGTTTTGTTGTAATCGTGTGCTCTTGCACCCCGAGAGTCAGAATTCCTTTGAATGGATTTAGCACAAAATTTGATATTAAATAAAAATGATTTTAATACCACACACCAAATTTCATCCGTCTAGCTAAATGTGGTTTTGAGTCATCGTGTTTGCAGATAAATAGACAGAACGACAAAGAGATATAATTCCAAAAATGTGTTTTTAGCATTCAAAAAGGTCTGGAATTTGGAGATTCGCTAAAATTTGAAGCTCGAATTTTTCGACGATTATATTCCTTTCTGTTTATATTATATACGACAGAGTAAAATATAGTGGTATATAGATGAAATTTAATATCTGATTTTATCATCGCATTTATATATCTATAACAAAGTCATATCAAATCATCTACCATTTGAATGTCTGTTGACCTGTGTACCCGAATGTGTGTGAGTAGGACACTCAAAAGACAAGGAGCTATATAAATGAAATTTGGTTTGCTGCCTTGGCATCGAAATTGGAGATTTGTTTCCAATTTTGGATTAAATCGATATAGAGAGAAATTTTAATTCATTACCGATTCCCTCCCCCCACCCCCGTCGTACTACCAGGTTAAAAACAAAATGCTTTAAATTATGAATTTTTTTCAATTCGAGGAAAGAAGACATCCACTGGTTTTTAATTAAATTCTTGATGACTCACACAAAAATAAACATGTTTAATATTTTTGACTGCAAGTGAAAATAATTTTACTAACCAAAAAAATTTCTGTTATATTTTTCTCGAAATCGGTTGGCATTTCTTTGCTCTTCAAAGGTTTCGTAGAATTTTATAGAAAGGTTTTTATTACACGCTGTTTATGCTATTTAATGGAAGCAAAGTATTTAGAAAAGTGAAACTAAAATCGAAGTTTTGAAGAAAAGACAGCTGTATCTTTGGAAACAGGCATCAAATTCTTTTCATAGAAAAATATTTTATTTCTGGAAAATAAATCTTTTGATTTCTTTTTAAATCAAAGCATTTTGCTTTCAGAAAATGTTTGAAACTAAAATAATAATACTTTACTATCTAAACACTTTTTTAAATGAATTTTTTTGTAAATCGCTTATAAATTCAAGCTGATCACTCAGTGTGCAAAAATGAACTCTAACGAAATTTTAGAAAAATATTTAAGCAAATTTTTCATTTACAGAAATTTTTTCGAATTCTTACAAATTTTTAAAAACATTTTAAAGAAAAATTTAATGGATTTGCATCGTAGAACTGTAACACTGAAAAATTCCTCATTTTTTTCTTTATCTTCTAAACATCTTTGTTATCTTTTTATGGTTTTAAATGAATTCCTTAGCATTTGAACAGATTTCTATTAATTATAGTCATATAAATTGAATTGTAATTGGTGAATAATTCGACTTTAATATTACGTATCTTGCTTCAAACATTTTCGGATATATTAAAAAATTCTGAAAGGGCCTCCCATCCTACCCTATATTAATTCACATTTGTGTTCCCATGTCGAAAATTGATGAATTTTAATCAGTTTATATTATATGACGGCATTCGTTAAGATATTAGATGGCATGCGGTGAGGCATATCCTGTGACCGTGACGTATGCCTTATAGCTACAAAAAGTTTTCTGACATTTGACATCATTCCGTGAATTTAAATTTCGCTAATGACTAATTTTTAATTTTAATCACAAACTAGCCATGAAAATAATAATAATAGCCTTTAAGACATCAAATAAAAGCAAAAAAAATGGAGTGTTTAAAAAATCTCCATTATAATTTATCAGTTAACATTTTCATTTTTGAAACATATTAATGAGTTACGAAAAGTACCAATTTCGGTTTCAGTATATGAACATAAAATAAAGTTATAACTTGAATATTGCATTTGTTTACAGGATACCTGATTAAATTAATTAGAATCACAAATGGTGCAAGAAATTTTAAGAAAGAAAACGATTTTATTTTGCTCATAAATTCAAGAGTCCATTGGCAACTACTCAAATGCGTTGATATTTTGAAGATGCAGATTCTCGTCTGCTTTGTACGTATTTTAGTATTCAATACCAATCCTTATAACTAAAATAATAATGATAATAATATTTACAATTAAAAGGAAGATGAACTTTAATTAAAGCTAATTTAATTTTGTAGAGGAAAAAAAATGTTTCTAAAACAAGCAAATCAACTAAATTATTATAGATATAGTTTCTACGAGTATTTCTTTCTTTCCTAATTTATTTTTTAAACATTCCATTTGATTTTACTTCAATGCAAACTAATCAAACATGCCAAAATATTAATTCCACGAATTCAAAAGGTATGCTACGGTGTTTAGAAATATTATATATAAAATTATTGTATTGAATTTTATTTCAGATGTTTCGTGACTTGAAGAAAATATAAATTGAAAAAGAAAAGAAAATAAAACTAGCTATATCTCTATTTATCGTAGAATTGCCACTCATGTTTATAAAAACATTTATTTGTGTGCAATCAATCGCATCAGTGATTGAAAACAATTTTTTTTTTAAATATAGAAAAATACTGAAAATCAACACAATCAAATCCACATCATTCAAGAAAAAATATTTTTGAATTTTGAAATGACTTAAAAAGTGTTACATTTCTTCAGATAATAATCTTCAATTTTTTTTAAGAGCAATTTCGAACATGTTTAGAGGATTGCTATAAATTCTAATGAGGAAATATGTTTTTGCTTAACAATAAAGTGACACATAAATAACATTATTATGTAGACCAGAAAGTGGAACGGAAAACATTTTGAAATTTTTCAGTATCTCATGAAAAAATTTGGATCCTTTCTTGTTGGAATTTACCTTCGAATAAAAACACACATCAAACTAATTTCTTTACTACCACTTCACATTATTCTCTCATGCTTTTTCTTTCAATTGCAGAGGACTCAAACTTGGCTAGGCAATAACTATCACTCTCGCCTCTCAAATAAAGGGTGCTCCAAAATTAACGCAAGATTTGAAATTTTCACCATTCATGCAGTAAATTGTTGACAAATCCATTTAAAGAAAAATTGAACAGCTGATAGTTTAGAGTTAGTAAAAATGCAGCATTATATGATAAAGCAACATGTTTTCATTGATGAACAACATTTAAAAAATAATGAAATTCTGGCTGCCACAGTTCAAAAATTTGAGATTTGGCCCCCTAGATCGTGTGATTTGACACCATTGGATTTCTTTTTATGGGGTTATTTGAAGTCAAAGGTATCTGCCAACATACCCACAAGCACACGTGCATTGAAAGAGGAAATTCAACTCTGCATCAACGAAATTCAGCAACATTTGTGCAAAATTGTCATGGAAAATTTCGACAAAAGAGTGCGTATGTGCCAGCAAAGCCGTAGAGGCCATTTGCCATATGTGTTTTTTCATATACAGGGTGTCTCAAAAACCTTGACCGCGGCTTTTATTCCTTAAATATTGATCATAGACATATACTGTAAATTACAAAGTTGTGTAAAAAAAAAGGTGCCAAATGTTATGATATCGATTAAAATTTTCAGGGAATTAAAAATACAAAATTTAAATTTTTATACGGACACTGTACAAAAAAAATTCCAATGTAAAATGTGCATCATCCTCTAATAAGGTCATATACAAAATTTCAGAATTTTATCATGAAAACTCTCAAAGAAATGTTAAAACAAAGTTGGTGAAGGGTCAATCACAAACTAAGATGCAAATGTTTACAGCTTCAGTGTAGGTGACGCCATAAGAAAATTAAATATGCTTCATATCTTTAGTTTTAAAACAAATTTTAAAATCTATGCTTCCTGAAAAATACTTTAAAATTTTATATCATGAATTACAGAATATAACTTAAAAATAGCACAATCAATGAACTTGTAAAAAAAACCTTATGTAATCTTTCCTTATGCAATATTTCCTTTATGTAATCTTTCCTTTAAGTTATTATTTCTACACATTTTTAATAGTTTTGAACCAATAAATAGCAAAATTATTATTTATTTATTCAATCATTACTTTCTTTGTTAATTTGTGTACGACTCCTAAAACACGAACATCCGACTTGATTTTTCCTGTTTGCGAACTCATATCCAGGCATCGAAAAGTGGTTTAAGTCAGCATTTATGTAATTTCATATCTCTGCGACTTTTTGTGATACATTACTGAAATTTTGTACATGACTTTATTAGAAAAATGGGGCACATTTTACTCACTGGGAATTTTTTCGTACGGAGTCCGTATAAAAATTTAAATTTTGTATTTTTAAAGTTTAATCCCCTGAAAATTTTAATCGATTTCATAACAGTTTACGCATTTTTTTTACACAACTTTGTAATTTACAGTGTATGTCTATGATCAATATTTAAGGAATAAAATCTGCGGTGAAGGTTTTTGAGACACCCTGTATAACCCTATCCTGTGTACTTTACGATTCCATATAAATATAACAATTTAAAGAAGGAAACTATTTTATTTTATTTTGTTCAAATTTTGTGTTAACACATTGTTCTATTATGTAATGCTCTATTTTTACTAGCCCTAAACTATCAGCTGTCAAAAGGTTTTTTTTAATAGGTTAACACTTAACTGCACGAATGGCGGCAAATTCAAATCTTGTTTTATTTTAGGACACCCTTTATGTATTAGATTAGGGCCAAAATGTATAAAATATTTCCAATTTGTTTAGAAAAAAAAAAAAAAAGAGTTCAAAGTTTTATTTCATCTGAATACTTCAGAAAAAAAAAGGAGGGGAAAAAAATTGATCCAAGCATATTTACTAATATCATCTGCGATTTTGAATAGAGGGAAATTTACGTTGATAAATATTTCATCAATCATATTTTGCTGGCGCTTGGTTCGAACTTTCAAAGTCAACCCTTACCATTTTTTTCATGTATATTTCAGCTAAGATATTTTCTACCTGGTATACTTCCCAACTCAATAAACAATGACAGGGACGAAAAAAAAAAAAAAAAAAAAGACTTTTAAATCCAAACATAAACAACTCTTATCCTTTATTTATCTATTCTCCATCATTTCTTCAGAACAAAACCAAATTTTCTCGATTCACAAGAACCTCAAATGAGTCATTAACTATTTTAAGTGTCGATCAGTTGTCATTGTTCCGAAACAACTTCAAAAAAAAAAAAGCAGTCAAGTTCTTCTCAAGATGTTTTTGCTTCTCATCATCAGAAAACAAAATAGTGTAAAAAAAGTAGATATAATCAGTCCCACGCTTAATGTTTTTTTGTCGAATGTGTGCCGATTGTCCAGAGAGCACAGAGCCTGGGGCACATTCCTGTCCTTAACCTTGGCAGGTGTGCGTGAAGGGCAGTCGAACTGAGGCACGAGTGAAAGTGCCGTCGCCCTGTTTCAAGGCTACAGGATATAGGTTTACGGTTTGCGCTAGTCCACGCTCCATGGCGCGAAGTGTCTTTTTCCTCATAAAAAACTTCTTTTCGCTCCGTAGGCGAGAGGAAGTGAAACCGACTATAAACAGTCAGAAATTGCCAACCAGATTACTTGAAGGAATTTCACGCCCCAATGGAGGCTTTTTTCCGATTCCGGAGGTGGTTAATTCGACACTGAAAAGTGGAGGAAGGATTACCTACTTTTTATTTTTGAATCGTGAAGAGCTTTGTTTCTAGGGGAACTCGAGCAGTTGTTTGCAAAGATTTCAGTTCGGCTTTGATTGATACCCCGCTTTTTTAGAGTGAAAAACTGAAATGGAGAGTATGTGTTATTACTTTTCTTAAAAGTGGAAGATAAGCAATATCGATTTCACAGTCCTAAAAATCAGTAAATAACATAAAAATAAAGTAAAAAAAATGATAGAATGCGTCAGAAATATTGTTTATACTATTGACAAACTATAACAGCAAACCTAATATTGACTAAAATATTCATATAATCAAATTTTAATGGTGAACATCAGCAAAACATTTAAAATAAAATATTAAAAATAAACTTTCTACTCTGTCTGTTTAAGAAAAATAGTAAAATATTAATAATAATTAATTTAGAGTTGCGGAAGAAAGAAAATAAAATATTAATAATAATCAATTTAAAGTTGCGGAAGAAAGAAAATATATCAATAATAAAAAAATTTAGAATTGCTGAAGAAAGAAAGCAAACGATTTTCAAAAGAGCAACAGAACTTGGCATTTACCATATTAATATTTATAAAAGTAAATAATCAAATACATATTAATATTAAACTTTAATTAAGCATTTGAAATCGTATAGTATTAAAAATAATAAAGAAATTCGTTTTAAAAGTGAATACAATCGAAAAATTACACGTTTTTGAATTCTAGAAATAGTAGGAACATTAGTTGAATAGCAGTAGAGAATATTATAGTACAAATACATTCAAAATGCATTATTATATTTCAATATTAAAAGTTAAATATTGTTATTCCAAAATAGAAAAATTGGAAAGTGTGCGGTGTTAAATTTTCTTAAAAAATAAAGATTAGCAACATCAATTTCACAGTCCTAAAAATGAATAAATAACATAAAAAAAAGAAGTAAAAAATAACAGATTGCGTCAGGAATATTATTTATACTATTGACAAACTATAATAGTTTATTAAAATATTCATATTATCATATCTTAATGGTCAACATCAGCAAAATATTGATCTTAATTCAAAATATTAAAAGCAATCAAGTTTCTACTCTCTTAAGAAAGAAAATAAAATTTTAATAATGACCGATTTAGAGTTGCTGAAGAAACATAGCAAACGATTTTCTAAAGAGCAACAGAACCTCCATGTGGCATTTACAATATCAATATTTGTAAAAGTAAATAATAAAACAGATATTAATACTAAACATTAATTAAGCATTTGAAATCGTGTAATAAAAAAATAATCAAAATATTTCAGTTCTTTAAAAATGAATACAAACGAAAAATTAGACGCTTTTGAATTCTAGAAAAAGTAGGAACATTAGTTGAACAGCAGATACATAGTAATTACAGTGGAAATACATTAAAAAAATATTATTATATTTCATTATTAAACATTAATTAAGTATTGTCATTCCAAAAAAATATATATTTCCTCTTCTCAATTAATAAGTTTTAATCATTAAAAGTCATTATTATTTCCATTTCTACTTTGTGCTTGGCCCTTTATAGCACAGACCGTTTGAATAAAACTGCTAATATATTTTTAAAAGGTGGGTATGTATATAGGAGCTCTTTTTTAAAAATCTAAATTAGAATATTAATTTCAAATAAAGAAAAATTTGCGTTTTTTTTTTTTTGAGAGATATCGCAAAATTACCACAGAAAAAGAAAAAACTGATTTTTATATTAATTTAAAAGTTAAAATATTACAAATTTTATTATGCCCATTTTTTATTGAATTTTGACAATTTAAGTTTTTGTACAGAATTTTTTCAAAAATGAATTTTATTATTCCAGTGAATTGATCTTGATCACGTCGTCTTTTCTTCAGAGGTATTTTTAATAATGTTGCAGTTAAAAGTAGATGGTTGTAATTCAGAATCTAAATTCGAACGTTTTGAATTTAGAAGTTTTTCTGGCATTTAGCATTTTCTACAAAAAAGTAAAAAAGTAAATAAATAAATAAATACATTTGTAAAAATTATTTATGTGTTTAATTTTTGTATAACGGTAATAAGTAAGATAAAGATTAAGGTAATAAGTAAAAAACATGAAACGAAAGCAAAGATATTTTCAAAAATGATTTATGTGTTTAATAATTGCCTATATCTTATCAATGGTTTAGCAACAATAAGACAAGTGAGTATATGAATGGTCCAGATGCTAATAAGATGCCTTAGCTAATTTATGTCAATTTGAAAACCTAAATATGATGAGGAGGAAATAATAATAATAATAAATATATAATAATAATAAATATATAATAATAATAAAATAATAATAACATATTTATTTTATATCCTGGGTGCCACCTACTTATGCTTCGCTACTGAATCTTATAGTCCTCTTTTAAAATGATTCAAACCAATACTGATACTAAAGTAAAGCTTTGACATGCACATTTCATTAGTAACTGATAACAGAGAAATTTTATAAAAAATGGAAGCATTGATATGAATCTTGTACATGCGTTTTATGAAGTTATTTTAAATTCTGATTCTTGTATATTGTCATATTTATAAAAAAAATATTGCGCAAAAAGCAAGATTAATTAATCAGTTTAGATATTTTAATAGCATGTGTGTAACTCATGAGAAATAAATATTAGAATTTTCAATTTTTTCTAACATTGTTGGCAATGGTTTGTCATTTTCTTTTTTTTTTTATTTGCTTTGTTACTTTTCCTGCACAATTTTGGATTTATCGATTGTTTTAAATTTCCCTAGAAAGGAAGTAAGCACTGCCCTTGAACTTTAACCATACATACTAATCACACTTTTCCGTGAAGACATGTCACGAGGACATTTAGGGCACCGACCGAAAATTGATGAAAAAGAAAAGGCTTTGTGTTCATTCCACTTTATAAAAAGTGATAATGCTTTAGTACTTTCATCAGTGCTTTTGTTTGCTGTATGCAATACCTGCATGAATTTTCTTATATAAATTCGGAAATACGAATATGCTGATAGGAATACGCAATATCTGCATGAATCTTCATTATATAAATTCGGAAATACGAATATGCTGATAGGAATACGCAATATCTGCATGAATTTTCATGATATAAATTCGGAAATACAAATATGCTGATATTCGAAAAGAACAAAAAATTTTGAAAAATTATCTCAAATTTTTCCCCAAGAGTTTTTTACTTACGTTATGTAGAGTTTTTATCCAAACTATATAAACATTACAGAATTTTTGACAGTATAACAGTGCAGCATTATACCCAAATTTCAAGTAAATACTTTAACTATTAATTTCCAATAAATATTTTAGATATTCGAGAATAAATGAATATTTGTAATATCATAATTTTTAAATGTGCATATGCAAAACAACATACTTTGCATATTAACAATTAAAGATCAGCATTTAAGTAAGTTTTGAATTTTCAAAAGCTGACAGGGAGTTTTCTTTATTTCCTTTTGAAGAGCTAGCTCATTTGCAAAATTTGAACAAGATTGGATATAAAATTGTGTACATATATAAGGAATACGCACAGTTCTTCATATATAAATATTTGAGCATTTTTTTAAAAAATATGTATAAGTTAACTAACATTGTGTTTATTTTCTGTAGTAATATATATGATGTTAGCTTGCTCTATTATATAATAATTTTCAAACAATTTAATTTGTATTATCTTACGTTTTGTCTTTTACATATAATAGCTTTAAGTTTTGTTGGCTTTTAAAGGGTGTCCCAAAATTAACACAAGATTTGAATTTGCTACCATTCGTGCAGTGAAGTATTGGCAACCCTATTAAAGAAAAACCTTTGACAGCTGACAATTTAGGATTAGCAAAAGTGGAGCGTTGCACAATAAATCAACGTGTTCTTGGACAATATTTCAAAAATTGTTATAAAAAAATTCGTTGTTGGACACTATTTCAAAAATAAGGAAAGTCTACCCTAGACCACAGTTTGAAAATGTGAGAAGTGGCCCCCTAGATCGTGTATTTGATACCGTTGGATTTCTTTTTATGGGTCATTTGAAGTTAAAGGTCTATGCCAATAAGCCTACAAGGATGCGTGCATTGAAGGATGTAATTCAACGCTACATCAACGAAATTCAGTCACATTTATACAAAATGTTTATGGAAAATTTTGATAAAAGAGTGCGTAAAGAGTACCATAAATAAAAATACAACCATTTAAAAAAAAACTGTGTTTTTTTAAATTTAATTTCAATCTTGCGTTAGCACGTTTTCTAGCGTGTAACGAACGCTCCATTCATTTATTAACACAGTTGCCAACACTTTACTACATGAATGGTGGAAAATTCAAATCGCGTTAATTTCGTAACACTCTTCGTATTCAAATTTTGTATGTTTATAAAAGATTATGGAACGTGATATAAGTATGTGTAAGTGGATACAAAGGTTTTATTTGTTTATTATCAAATTTTTCACTTAATAAACGATGAGAAAATACCATTTTGGGATTTCAATCAAACAGAACTAGTTTTGTAAGATAATTTATTTTCCATCACTGTTAATCCAAATAAAACAATTAAATATCCTTTATGATATTCATAATTACTAATTCATGAAATATTCTATTCTTCCAATTTAATATGCAAAATAAATCCCATTGATAAAAATTTTCCATAGAAATATGACTCAACAAAGCAAAAAGATTTTTCAAAATAAAGGATAATTAGATTTAAAGCAACCTAACACAAAGCACTGTAGAAAAAAGAATGTCAGTTCATAGTAGTAAACACTTCAGATGAAAAAGAATAAGTACGAAAAAAAAATAATAAGTAGGGGGGGGGGAAGTTTAAGACCAAATGAAATTTCTTGCAAAAATTGCTATTTCTACATGGGAACATTTTAATTAGTTTTACCTTAGATATATAAATTGAATCGACATTTGGATGCTTATAACAATATCACACTCTCTTATTATTTATAAGAAAGTAATTATTATGTGGGGGAGGGGGCGAGACAATCAAATAGTGATATCAATCATGAATTGGAGCACAAATTTTCTCATGTTAAAATTATGATCAGTTTTCTTTTCATTCAGACTTTCTTTTCATTCATAATAGGTTTCCTAAGCTAAAAAAAATGTATAAAAATTCGTGAAATGTTTTTAGGAAAATACTCCAAATTTTATTTAAAATACAAATGCAATCTAACAAATTTTTTTTGCTTTGTCTTTTTTCTTTTTTGATGATTTGTTCGAAAGAAGAAGCGAAAGTTTAAAAGAATTGAAAGCAATATTGATATTTACTTTAGTAGGAGAAAATATTTTTGCAAAAAATCAATGGTTTTGTTTTTATTAAAATATGTCTGTTTGCGGAGACATTATTCAAGAAAAGTTTGCTCCAATCCTGTATTTAATATAGATTTGTTTCGGTAATCCTAGAAAATATCAAATATTCCGAAATTTCGGGTTTATTAAATTAATCACTATTGTTCGTGGGAAAAAAGACGAACGAAAAAGCTACCAGTTCTGTAAGCAAGCACATTCCAGAACAAACAATAATGCCATTTCAAGATGAAATGATTCATACAACAAATGATGTATAAAATAATAATTAGTTATAGGTTAATATTGAGATCACTCATTTCTCTGACATAAAAATGTCCCAAGAACCAGTTATTGCACTCGTCCAAGATTGAGTTGTAATAATCGACTCTTCCGCCAGTCAAGGTTTCGAGATTGGAGACTGTTCTAGATGCATGTTCACCGAGGATCCATCCAGAGCATTTTAATTTCAAGTTCTTTTAGTTACTGTAATGTAAAAATTACAAGGGAGATAGTGGCTGAGACATCATTCTTATCATCTAATTGCAGTTTAAACAATGGTACAACAAAGTTAATTAGCGCCAGGACATGACAATTTATTTTTATCTCAGTGGTTTAGTAAGTTTTGACTGCAGCAATGTATTCTCTTCTCCACCATATGCTACTTCTCTCCGACGATTGACAGAAACGCATGGAATTTTAGTTTCCATGGCTTCTCCAAGATTGGCACATCTGTAACAGTCTTGCTCTGCAATCGTTACACCATTCTGCTCAAAATTACGAGTTCCATGTCAAGTTAGCACAGTATAATTTCAATATTGAATTTTAAAGGGTCTCGGTTTCCCAAAATTTTTGTTTCAACAATTTTGGCAGAAATTACTTTATTTTGCTGTGGTTAAAAATGTAAGCAATTCAGAAATTTAGATTGTTAAAATATTTTTTTTTGTGCAAAAATTAAAATTTTCTTTAAAAAGAGCAATTTTTTTAAAATGCTTCTTCTCATTCAGTTGTCAATGTTTGCACACCAACTTTTTAAAAAATATCCTCTCAATGAACTTAGCGGAATCAATCTCTAGTATCCGAAATCGGATATCTACATTGGATTCAGAGAAGCATTGTGTGTTTTTTGAAAAATATCCAATTTTTCCTCTTTCCCTGTTTTTTAAAATTCTAATCAATATTTTCTTAAAAAGCAATGCCTAATTCTATTAAGTTGATATTTTTGAGTTTGCAAGAAAAATTTCAAATAGCTTGAATAATATGTGTTTTACTTTCAGCATTTTGTAGTAGACATGTTTCGTAAAAAGCAAACTAAAAAAAAAAAAAAAAAAAAAAAAAACGGGCTTAAAGATTTAAGCACAAAAATATTGCAATTAAACCAGCTTATTTTAAACCAGTTATTTTTCTACGTTTTTTTTTTTTTTTCAAATTTCTTTTTGACTAACAAAGTGATAATTTGATAAAATTTTATTGTTTTGATAGTTATTGCACTAATATAACTTAGCTATAATGAAAAAAAAAACAATTGAAAATTTTTAAAATTCATTTTTAAACTTATTTTAATGTTTTCATAGTCAATATATTTAGGAAATCATTCTTAATTTTTTTCTTCAAATACTTATTAATGCCTATTAATAATTGTAAATCATTTAAATAAATTATAAATTGAAAATCCCATTTGAAACAAGCAAAGTTTCTTGAAAAACAAGTTAATTTTAAAACATCAAAGCAAATCTTTATATCACCGTTTTTTTATATAAAGCAAAACTACGTTGTAAAAAGCAGTTGCAAATTTTGTTTGTTGAAAATTAAAATATTCTAGTAAAATCTCATCAACTTTATACAAATTCATTAATTTCGGTTTCATTTATGAATTTGATATTGAAATATTACAAACGTTTTTTGAAAATGTTTTATTTGGGAAATTTGATGTACGCGCTCTACACTTCTTGCTATTCGTAAAAAAATAATGTGGTTTTCTGCTAACTCATAGCATTTCCAAATCTATAAGAATGAAAGTAAACAATCAATTATGTTGCAATTTTGAAAAAAACTGATTTTCTTTATAAAAATGATACAAATTTGTTGGATAAAAATTAACATAGAAAGATTAGCAAAATTATGAAGGCTACAAACAAACAATGAATAAACAATACAGTTTTCAGAAAAGTGCTTACTTTACTATAAAGGAAAAAAAAATTGACTTCTTACCAATAAAAACATAAAATATTTCAATGGAAAAAGCCTTTGCTTATGTGTTTGTCAAAATGACCTTGTTCTCACAAAATATTTGTCCGATATTTTTGAAATTTTCAGGTAAATATATGCTTCAAATACAGGTCCAGAGATAATTTTAAGCACAAAATTTAAAAAATAGGCCTTTTTATTGCTTTTAAGGACCAAGCAATCCTCCTTAAACAATAAAATCAGTTTGTGTGTCTGCAATCTACAAAATAGACCATGATATGTGCATCCACCTAAATCGGCACAGATAAATTTTAGTAGTTCAGAAGATTCACCTTAAAGCGAATCTTCAAAAATATTAATTTATTAAAAATTAATAATGATTCTTTTCTATGTAACTTCCGAAAATATTATAGCTCAAAATTAAATTTTACATAATTTTAAATTAAAAAAAAATTGTCTTTCTAAAGATACCTATCTTACTTAAGGTGAAAGACTTTGATGAATTTTTGCAATTTGTATTTTTTTTTTTTTTTTTTGCATAAATTTTAAAAGTAAATTACATTGTTGAACTGAAATTCAAATAATTTTCAGTGTTCCGTCAACTATTACAACACGTGGTTTTCTTCCTAAGGAAGAAAAATTCAACTAATTATTTGCACAATTTGCACGAGGAATCAGAAAGTGAAATTATATTACCGTAATAGACAATGTATGAGATTAGCCAGACACTTAAGTTTTTAATGGCACTATGAAGTGATAAGACTCAATTCCATTAAGAATGTACACTATAAATAAAACAGATGTAAATTAGTATTACGATTTTAATCAGAGTTTGTCACAATTTGATACTTAAAAATATTTTATAAAGAAAAATGTAAACATCAGTTAGAGATTTAATTGAAATTAGGTGCAACCAATATTTCTTGGGAACAAACTGGTCTCCGAAGGTTGCTAATAATTCATATATCTGTTTTAAATTTGAATTCGAGGAAGGGGATGATTATTGTATTTATGCTGTATTAGTCAGTATTCTCTTTCTCTCTCTCTCTCTTTCTTTTTGCATCAAATCTTTTTTCTTTGTTTTATTATTTTTTTCTTTGACGGTTTTATTTTGAAGACACACTAAAAAGTGGGAACATCATAGAAGAATATTGAACTCAGATAGGTCCAACGAATATGCATTTTTTTTTCTTTTCAAGCCTGCATTCGAATTCTCAGCAATACATGAAAAAAAAAATATTTTTTCCCTCTATGAGGAACTTCCGAATAATCACGAAATACATTCCTTGCATCGATTTTCTTTTCATTGTTAATTCCCCACTATGCATAAACGTCCGTTATATCCGTTGCTGATGGAGGCAGATGTTCCAGCAGCAGTGGCAGATCTGTTTACCCCATTGTTGTTCTTTGTTCTCCTGGGCCGCTCCAGCGGAAGCAACAATGAATACTGCCTCGTGTTTGTTCGAATGACAGAGGGCGTTCGACTTGCACCTGCCTTGTAGTTAAGTGACTCGTGCAGAACGACATTCAGCTGCAAAAGTTATGTTGGTAAGATTATCTTTTTGCTATTCTTTGGGGAAGTTTTCCATTTCCCTGCTGGCTTGGCCAAATGTTGCTAAAAGGTAGTGAAAGGTAGTTAGAACGAGATCCGGAAGTGTAATTTGAGAGTTTTGAATAAGATAAGTTTGTTTGCAATATGCTTTTTTTTAGTGATGTTATACGAGAATTTAACAGATAAAATATTTTCTCGGTGTTTATATCTATTATTTCCGGTTTTTCTCATTTAAATATTTTTGGTGAGAAAAATCTTTTGCGAATCAAAAGCGTCTTAATTAAAAGAGATTCTCATAATCTATGAAAATTAATCATACTTGAGATTTTTATTAGTTCCAATGCAAGTTTGCACAAAAGATTTTAAACAATATAAGAAAATTATTAAGGAAATTATTTTAAATTTATTTATTAAAATTATCTAATTTAATTAACATTTTTGCTAAAAATTTCGATTTTAAATCTTTGCGGAGCTGGTAAAATTTTTTATGAAATGAATATTTAGTTAATTAAAATTATTTGGAAAAATTTTAAAATGTAAGTGATTTATAAATATGCTCCACTGTTCAGTACAAGGTTTAAAGAAACGAACAAAGAAAATTTAATAACTTTGAAATACTTTGATTTCCAAATTCTGTTCGATATTTTAAGAACATATTTTATATTTTGAACCATGGAAAGGAGCAAATTAACACATATTAAATAAATAAATATTTATTTTATTTTATTTTATTAATTGCAGCAAAGCCTCTTTTATATGAAATTAATTTAATTGAGTTACATTAGCGTTCAATTTTAAGCAACATTAGTAATATTTTGAAACAAGTTTCGTATTTTCGAGCAGCTTCAGATAACGAGGATAACTTTAGATGGTCTCCTTCCCAAACTACTACATTAGTGCTACCCCTCTTCGAAATACATGTCTTTTAAGAGAATAACTTAAAACGACACATATAAATGAAAAGATGTATAACCGAAATTTAATAAACAAAATTGTTTATCAGCATCCCAGTTCACATATTTCTTGAAAGGGATATCTTCTATCTGGAGACTCCAAGCTTTTAAATAGAAAATGAAGTACAATCGAAGTTTTGCGTCGTATAAACGAAGCACTTAATCATTACGATGGTTACGAATGATCGGGGACTATGATGAAACGATGCAGAAATGAGAAATGTAAGAACGGTATTTTAACGAGTAATAGAAAACGAGGCATTTTCGTAAGAGACAATTTTCACATTGCAATTTTGCGGTAATTAAAAAAGGCGAAGGTTAGCTTTAGACTACTTGACTATAGTATGAAAGGATATTTATCAGGTGAGTCTATTTGATTTCCCGTTATTATTAGAACATTATCGGACACTGATTCCACCGAAGATCAGTCTTGTAAACAGGCCTGGTGTACGCTAAATCCGTTGGGGCCAAATGTCCTCCTACCGCTGTAGTGTGGAAGTTTGGAGAGGATGTGCCTGCTCAGGTGTCGTCCTTATATTCTGAACGCGGTTCAAAAGCACCATGTCCGTCCCAAAATGATTCTAGTGTTACTTTAAAACGGAAGGTTAGTAGAACTGAACTGAATCGTTGTATTACTTTATATTAAAAAATCCTTTTGCTAATAAGCATTTTGTCAGTTTTATAGAAGGTACAAAATTATAAGCTGAGTACTAATAAAAGACCATGGAGTTAAACTGGAAGTAGCCGTTAAAACAATTTTACTGAGAAGCCGAAAGATCAGAGAACTGGGGAGATCTTTTGGAATCTCTGAATCTATCTTAGTAAACAAAATTACACTACTTAACCATTGGGAAAATCACTTTCGACGGAAGCCGGTTTTCTCAGTGTCGTAAGAACAAAACACTTTCATTTATTGTTTTAAAAATAGATTGAGACCATTTGACATGCAAAAGTTGACATATAATTTTGTTGGACCCAACACAGTCAGAATTAATTACAGTAACTAATAAAAATACTCGGCAATGATTGATTGGTTTATTTCTTAGATGCAGTCTCCTCAAACATTAGTCGAAAGTTACTGTCAAAATTTAAAAGCATCATTTGGAAAGTACCAATACAATGAAAAACGAACCCAAACTGTATTGAAAATTACTGCCAAAATTTAAAAGCAGCATTTGAAAAGTATCAATACAATGAAAAACGAATCCAAACTGTACTGAAAATTACTGCCAAAATTTAAAAGCAGCATTTGGAAAGTACCAATACGATGAAAAACGAACCCACATTGTAAAGGAAACGGAAATAACAACCGTTAAAAAACCAGCGAAAATATTGGGACAAAAAGAGATGGATGGCTTTAGAATCTTGGGAAACAGTAAGCAGCACCAGAGTAGTTTGTACATTCAATGCAAAAGGAACTTAAATTTTAAGAATTACAAAATAATTACCAGCTTAATTGCTGAATTTGCTTTCGAGCGACTTATTTGGTAGGAACCAGCAAAAATTGTTATGGGAGTGAAAATTATGTGATCTTTAAATTTACAATCCCAAATTCATTTTATAATATTTTATTATTTATATTAATAATAAAATATTGTAAAATGATATAATTAATAATTTGTTCTTTAGTAAGATATGCAAATTTGCGATAACATTGTATTAAAATTTACATTTTTGTTGTTCGAGTTCATAAGAAAAACAATGCTTTTATTCTTTATTCCCAAAATTTAAGCCCATAGCCACATGCGCTATATATTACAATTAAATGCTCAAAAATACCCGCTCTAAGAGGTAATGCTATAGAATATTAATTATTTTTTTTAAAGTAAATTTGTTGGACTAAAAAAAAACTGTTCCTTCTTCACACTTAATGGTTGCACTTATTGAATATCGTGTGGACCCGAGTCTAACTATCAAATTTACTGCTGCAAAACTTTTTTAAGTACGCAAAGTTCCTGCACTTTCGATTCCTGCAGTGGCATAGCGAGGATTAATAGCGTTCAGGGCATGCGATTAATCTTCTCCCCCAATCGGCTCATCAAAAGTAAATGACACTCAGTGATAATATTATTTTTTTCGTCCTTTCATCATATTTGTTAAAAACTGATATCAGCATATTAATATAGTATCCATGGCTGCTCTTACAACTGACACCAGTGATATCTATATCAGTCTCCCCCCCCCTCCCCCACACACACTCTTTTTCCCTCCACCAGTCCCAATTATTTTTCATTTTGTAACTTAATGAATCATGATTTTCCATACTTTTCTCTTTTGATCGCTTCTCAACGAAAAAGTAGTTCCACCTAAAAATGAATAAAGCAAAAAAAAAAAAAAAAAAAAAAAAAAGAGAGAGAGAGAGAGAATTAAAAATAATTCAATTTAAAATAATTACCTTGAAATATTGGTGAATGTCTTAAGAGAAAATGATTTTATAAACAATCTTCAAGCGCTGAAACATATGAAAGAACACGGATCTATGAAAGATTTCGTGAGGTTCCACTATTGTTCGATGTGAATTCTTTTGTTATAGACCCAATGCAATTTAAGAAATCGTAATGTAGAAAATATGGTAATGTAAATGAGGATTTATGAGTACTAGCTTATTCGATCCGTCAAAGAAACGAAAAGTCATTAGCATTTCAGAAATTGTATTATTCAGTAATGAAAAAGAATAATCGCAGATTAAAATATTGGCTTTTAATATACTTGCTTATACATTGAAATCAATACCTTCGTCATTTCTTTCTTTCTTTTAATTGAAAATCATGAACATGTTTCTTGTAAGTCATTAACATTTATTCAAAAGAATAAAAGCAATTTTTTCCCGAAAACTATTTGCAAAAAAGAATGGAGCTTAAAAATTGAGAATTGAATTAAGAATTTGAAAGGAGGTTATCTAATTTAATTTAGTTTCTTGTAAATCATTAAGTCAAGAAGTTTCGAAACGAGGGAATCGTCATGAGGAATGAACCATGTATTTAATCGATAATCTCATCAAACGATTAATTTTTGCTGAAATATTTTGCAATATATGTCTGGAATGTGATTGCTTTCTCTGAATTTGATTATTGGACTATCTTTGTTGTTACTACCCATCTAGTGCAATGGAAAGCTTTCTAATTTGTCCATTTATTAAGAAGAGTTTCTTATTAAATATTTTGAAATTTTATTGAAATATTCTCGCATTATCATCTCTCAAGTTAAATTACTTTTAAGTCAAATGACCGAAATTAAATATCTAAAGCATTTTGTAACGTATCTAGTAAGTCTTTCATATGTTGACTAGATTGACTAAAAAGTCGATTTTTTGCGAAATTATGTAATTTTTTTTTATTTAATATTCTTAATGTTTGAATAGGTTCCTTTATAAAACCGCTTTAATTTTGTTTCTAAACCTATTTTCGGGATTTTTATATTTGTATTTACATAAGTTTTAATGCCATTTTATATCTTTAGATGCTGGGTTTTTTAGTTCTAGTCTTTGGTTGCTTTTTCTTACGATAACCTTCATAAATTAAAATCTAATGCATATTTTTGATCAAATTTGGAAAAATAATTTCTCAGTATGTTTTATGGTCCTTGAACTACAGAATAAGAAAATTATTTATTTTGAAATATAATATTTGATTTTATAGTTTTTTTAATACTTCACAATGTGAAAAAAAAAGAAAGAATATTTCATGTTATTTATCATTCGGAACCAATATTTAAAGAATAGATAGAAATACTGCTTATGTTTTAGTTCGGGAATTAGATAATATATTTCTTAAGCTATCTGCAAAATTTTAAGCAAATCATTTGATAAGCCTCTAAACTAGAATATTTTTGCCGTTATACTTCTTTTCAGCCCCCCCCCGAAGCCTTTTTTTTTTTTTCCAAAAGCTTTTGTCACTTAACTGGTATATTTTGGCTTTATTAATGTTTTTTCAATCCTTTTAATGCAAAAATTCAAATATATATATATAACTATTTTAGGATGTTTTTCAAAAAATGTATTAGTTACAGGGCAAAATACGAAATAAACTAGAGCATTTACAACTATAATTTTGAAGGTCTGCCGTAAGATTTTCTGCATTTGTTTTCCATCATGGGTATTACAGATTCTGAAACATAATTTTTTTTCTTTCTATTGGGCTAGTACCGATATCGAGTCACTAAACTGTATGCATTTTGCCACGGGATTAATCCTTCTGTTTTATAATCATCCTGCAGATAATCTCACTTTAAATATCCTATATATCCTATCAAATGCGATGAACAGATTAATACTAATTAAGCAAGGCACGAAGCGTTGATCCCATGAATGGTTCAGCGAAAGCACAGATGTTATCTTTAAATTACCAACAAAGCATAAAAAAATGAAATTTGAACTTCTTATCAGTAACGCCATAGCCTGATGCGTTGTTGGTTTAACTTTTTATAGAAATTGATTTATTTATAGAAAAAAATGACGATATAAAACTTCTCGCATACTCTCTAACAAACTTGTCAAGTCAGAGAAGCCTTACATGGTATTGGTGTACTATAGTAACGAAATATTAACTTTTGTGGGGGAATTTAACGTTTTTACTGAATCTACTGTGTTATCTTGACGAATCAGTCTCTGGCATGCGTTAATGGTATCTAAAAGTCGAATTAGTGTTTCAAAGACGTTTTTCTCAACTGATTTAAGCAAAAATTTGACATGAAACTGCACTTGAAGTCACAAAATTCCATACCAAATTTTATATATTTACATCTTTGCGTTTTTGAATGATCGCGTTTACATGTTTCTGAAAGTACAGACCGACAGACAGTCAACCTGGCTCAACATTTGACAGATGTCTACACTATAGATATTAAATCTATGTATCGAATTTTATCTCTCTAGCTCCTCCGTTTTGTAATTATTGTGTTGACTTGTATTCGAATAACTAGACAGACGGAATTCCTTTGAACAGATTTTACACAAAATTTGACGGAAATCTGCAAAAATACTGTCAAGACCGTATAGCAAATTTGAGCCTTATAGGTTAAAGCGTTTTTGAGTTATTTTTGTCACAGACAAACAGACGGATGGATGTTTTCTAAAAATGTGTTTTCCTAAGTCAGGGAGGTCCAAATCTTGGAGTTCGTCAAAATCTCGAGTTCGAATTTTTTGATTACTATACTTTCTCTTTTCTACATATACGAAAAAAATAAAAATTGAGAGATTCATGCCAGGAATTTTCAAATGAATTTGGCACCAACAGTTGCCCCAATTTCATTTCCATGTTGCTTCATCTGGAGTAAAACCTCCACCTCCTGTCATGAGCAGTGTTGCGAGCATTCCTCAAGGTATGTCTTTACCTCCACCACAACCACCTCCACCATGCGTTAACCTATTCAGATACTATTCAAAATCCTCTAAGGAATGACTAAATAAATAGTTAAACGGAAAGACTAAGTATTCTGGAAACGCAAATTAGCAGAGTAAAATTATCTAATAAACAAATACTGAATAAAAATGATAAAGCATGAAACGTGATCTAAAAAGCGTGCATTTATATATTTAATAATTCAGTTTTTTAGATATTAGCATTAATTCCATTTTATGTCTTGTGATTTTTTTTTTATTTCCCTGTAATTCACCATTGGTTTGTAAACATACTACTACGTTCAAAAAGCCCCAGAACATTTAAAATATTTTCCAAAATTAAATGAAATAGCTTATTTCCTACTAAACAGGCGACGAGTATCATGTGACTAGTTGATCAGAACAGATTTCCTACAAATCAAATACTTATAACGCATGTGCGTAACTAGTGATTTTAGGAATTGAAAACTTCCCATCGAGGGGAAGGCCAAGTTGTGGAAGCTCATTGCCCTTTCTTGATGCTAAATTACTTTCTGAAACATCATATTCCAATACTTCCATAGTCAGCTATTCCACAGATCAAATTTCTAAGAAGTACATCAACTAGGACAATGGATAAATAATAAAAGAAAGCTTGTAATCCGAATTTGCATC
This sequence comes from Argiope bruennichi, assembly GCF_947563725.1. Classification (NCBI taxonomy): domain Eukaryota; kingdom Metazoa; phylum Arthropoda; class Arachnida; order Araneae; family Araneidae; genus Argiope; species Argiope bruennichi. The sequence goes on along the minus strand of NC_079152.1, from coordinate 92,650,122 downwards.
CGCGTATGAACGATGACAAAAATCCAAAGGTGCTTAGTTATTTTGAAGGAAAAAATCAATTGAAAAAGTTCAATTTGTTTCCATTCTTTCATAATGAAATATATTCTGGAGTTTTCTGGCCATTATAATATATTCTTTATAATTTTTGTAAAAATTATTTGTACGGTATGACTGATGCCCATTCTTAATTGATCCATGCAAATTGCACCGAGCCTCTGACGTATCTGTATAATATAAAAGAATGTGTTGTTAATACACAATTAAGTTTATGATTAAAATATGCCATCACATGAATTGATTCCATTAACAGAAATTACGAATATATATATATATATATATATATATATATATATATATATATATATATATATATATATATATATATATATATATATATAACATTACAAGAAACGGGGACGAACTGACGTCCGTTCACAAGCGATACAAGAGCAGAAGCGAGAAAGAGGGAGAGATATTTTTTCTCGGTTTTTATATACCATGAGACCCTGATAGGGATTTCTTTACACTTGTCGATTTAGGCTAGGGAAAAATATATATATTTTAAAAGAATTTGTTTAGACTGACAGATTTTTATCCCTTCACTGTAGTGTAGGAACTTGCCGATTTGAGCAATTTTACATAGTAGTGCAGTATTAATTAAATGAAAAAATGGTGGAATTGAATCAGGAAATAAGAGAATATTTTAGAATAAAGTTAATGTGGATTAAATTAAGATAAAAATTAGGAAATATGTAAGATTTAATTTAGATTTAGAGATATCATTACACACACACACACACACACACACACACATACACACACACACACACACACACACACATACACACACACACACACACACACACACACATACACACACACACATATATATATATATATGGTGCGGTGTGTGTGTGTGTGTAAACATAATTTTTCAATTGTGCGGCCGAATAGAAGAGAATTTTGAAAATTTTAAAACTTCGATTTATTTCATCACTGGAGGCATAATTTGCATACAAGAAGCAATTACAAAACTGGCCTCCTTTTACATTGCGATAAAAGTACAAAAGAGACCAAAATTTTTCCCTTCGGCAATTTTAATATGAGATTTCAATAGGGATTTCTTTGCCGATTTAGGAAAGAGAATCTTAGATATCTTTAAAAATATGTTGTAAACATTAGGGTTTTTTATCCCTTCACTTAAAGCTTGAGAAAATGTTGAAATGTGCAGTTTTATAGAGAGCGTGTAGAATTAAATAAAAAATGGGGAATTGGACCAAGGAATTAGAAAGCATTTTAGAATGTAGTTAGTGCGGGCTAAATTAAAATAAAAACGTGGAAATTAATTAAAATTTAAATTAGAATAATCCTTTAATATTTCTATCTATAGAAATGTGGAATTTTTTTTTAAACATAATTATTCCCCTGAGTTCTTTTTGATCATCACAAGCAGATGAACTATGTAAAAAATTAATAAAAAAATAAGATCTGTTTCTTATCCTCTTGTCTCTTGAAACGACCGAATCTATAATTAAATGCAAATCTGAAGAAATGAATTCTTTTGTTAAAAAAAATATAAACCGTTCTGGAAATTAATCGAAAGGTATTATTGCAAACTCTCATAAATTAAGCTTAAATAAAACTAAAATACCTTTAAAAATTTAATTAAATTATTTTTAAGCACAATTTTAGGAAGATTACAATGCAGTGTTAACTCGCATATTATTTTGAATATTGCTTAGAAAAATATTTTACTTTGATTAAATATTATTTTAATCAACTTGCAAATTATTTTGAAAATTCAGCATTTTTGCCTTTATAGTCTGATGGTTTAAAATTTTAAAGAGAAGGTTGAAACGATAGTTTTGATAAAATTATTGCAATTAGAACTCCGAATAAACTTTTGAAAGACAATAAAAGATATTTGGAATTTCCAAGTTTTTTTGAAAACTAGGAAACTGCGCTATTTAATAGTTTGAATCTTCAAAAGGAATATTATTTAGTAAGATAATTTTTGGTATTTAATATTTGAGAAATAATTCTGTTTCCTGAAAATTCAAAAAAATAACTGATTTTATTTTCTACTGCTCTCTCTGTAACTAATAAATGATAAATAAAAAAATCACGTTAAAAATGGCTATCATACCTTAGATTTTATTCATTGTTAGAAAGTGTATACGGACAGGATATTCAGTTATTTTTATACTTTGTAATGTAACTTCCAAAAATAGCCAAATGTGGAAGATATGCAAAACGGAATTTAAGCATAAAAGTTTCCAAATGATTCTTGCTCTAAAATAATAAAATATAGCTGAAATTTTTTTTAGATTTTACTTTTTAATGGTTTTATGTTAATTTTTCATTTTTAAAATTCTAATTTCTGTCATTTTCCAAACAAAAGATTAGAATATTATACAAGAAGTAGAAAGACAAAAGTTGAGAAGATTGGAAGTCTTCTTAAAATATAACGCTGATTTTTGCAAACGATTTAAGAATTTTAATTGAAAATAATAAAAACGTGGTGTAAATGAGAACACCTGGAAAAATAAGTATGATAATTCAACTAATATAATTATTTATTCTGAAATCTTTTTCTCAAAATGCGCAAAAAAAAAAAAAAAGAAATTGAAGATTAAAGAAATTTTTTAAAAAACGGTTATACGGCAATTTTTTTTTTTAGTTTAATAAAAAATAAAAAATAATTATTGTGGGCAGTTATCGTTACAGTATTACAGCAAAAACATCAATCATTTAAAATAATAAAATTTATTGTTCAATTAAAATTCCTAAATTGTTAAAACAGAATGGTAACAAAATTTCTTTTAAAATAATTTCGCTTGCATTATATGAAAAGAGACTTTCTAAATTTTTAAAGCTTAAAATAAGATATACTGTCATCTCTTAATTTGCAATGGTGTATGTGCTGTGTATTTGAAGTTATCTTATAATGAGATGATTAATAAACAATAAATTTATTAAAAAAAGCAATAAATTAGCAGGTCTAATTTCATGTGCGGTTTCACGCATCAATAGCGGGCAGGCTGGAATAACAAATAGTGAAAGTGAAAGGAAAGGGAGGGGGGACTGATGCTGAGTTGTTTCTGTTTTTGATCTAGCTAACAATAATAAAACATCACATAATCGCGTAAGTGTATATGAAAATATTTTTTTCTTTCTGACAAAGTTTTATTTTTTACTCATTAAGGCATTTGTAGGGTAACTACAAGAAAATCTTTCTCATTCCATTAAATTAATTATAATTATTAATATTAAGCTGTTGGGCATTCCAAAAAAAAAAGAATTTAACTTAATCAAAAGAACTTGAGATTCCATTTCTAAAAACCAGAATTTCAATAGATTAAAAATAATTCAATAATTCAACATAATAATCTCGATAAATAAAATTTAACAACAATTTTTTTTGTCTCTAGCGAATCAAACCTCATACATACATGGGAAAGCTTTTTCTGAAGATTTAGTAATAATTAATGAAATAGTTAATTTTCTTTTGGTTAGAAACTGTGTTTCTTTCACGTAAGCAAATAACTTGATTTTTTTAATAAACTGAATTTAAAATAGTCGATACATTGGAAAAGAGGACATTTAAATAAGATTTTTTAAATTTTATTTGTATTTTAAGATATTTCTTCAACTTGAAAATCGTTCTAAATACCCCAGTTTTTTTTTTTAATTTTTCAAAATTTTACTTGCTTTTCTAGATCGTTGACAGTTTAAATCCTTTGTTAGACAATGCTGCTACCATATTCCACATTATAAACAATATTTAACCAAATTTCATATTGCTTCTTCAATAATTAATTATAATTTATTGAAAATATTAAATCTCTCTAGTTTTTAAAAATCGTTATTTTTCCAAAATTGGATTTTTTCCAGAAAATAAATTGAATTAGAGATAACAGAATTTATTATTGCATCAGACTTTTCATTTAATTTTAAAAAAACTTGCAGACAATAAAAGGAATTTTCGATTTTAATAATTTATATAAAAATTCTTTCATATTAAAAATAAAGTTTCAGACGAATAGATATATTTCTATATATTTTATATTGTAATATTTTATATAAAAGAATCTTTTTCATTAAAAATATTATTGATTAGTATATTAAAAACTTCCTGTCTAGGATTCCAGTGAGAGGTGATATTAAATATATTTTTACTTTCTTAGCATTACATTAAATAACTTTTCAAAAATCGATATGATATGTGATGCTTTTAATTTTTAAATATAATTACTTCTTATATTATACTTCAAATATTCAAACTTTTGTGATATAAATAAGGTTTTAATAAAGGTTTTCTATCAATTAATTAAATAGAAAATAATTCATTTTCTTATCAAACTCTCTTCAAAAAAAAAAAAAAAATGAAAGAAATTTTATTTTAAACAATTTTGGTACATCAGCTTATTGAAAATAATTCAGAATGCAATTTTCAATATTCTGGGATAATTGCATGCAAATAATTACTAGTTGAATGATATCATATTTTTATACATGCGAAAAAGATAATAAATATAAATTCCCCAAACTCAGAAATTTTATATTAAGTAGGAAAAGATAAAAAAAAATCGACTATATGCTAACCAGAAACTCAATAATAATATCAAAGCGTTTCAAAATATTACATATTCATTAGTTAATAATTATGATATTGCTTACAAACTCAAAAATCTATTTATCTTCAAAAACGGATATTGGCAAAGAAGAGAGTTTTAAGGAATTGTAATTTTTTTTACCAGTTAAATAAATGAAAAATCAAGTTCGTCTTTCCAACGTTCATCAGTTTGCAAATTGGCGGTATCTCACAAGAATTTACACTTTTCCATAGATTAACCTAATTTTAAAAACCTTGTCATCAGGTAATTATAAACTTATATAAAAGTTGGAAAGCCTTTCTTTAAGATTGCGTTTTTTAATTGGAAAATTTGTCATAACAGAGAATGCCATGCAGGGCATTAACGTACAATAGTGAAATGGTAACCTTTGGCGTGAATTTAGCATTTTTACTGAATCTATCGTGTGATCCTTGGCGAGAATTTTGCCGATTAAATCCTGGCATCCGAAAACCGAATTTATGCTTTAGAAAATTTTTTCGCAATTCAATTGAAACAAAGGTTTGACACAAAACTGCACTTATAGCCCCAAAATCTATACCAAATTAGATATATTTTAGTCATTGCGTTTTTGAGCTGTCGCGTTTACCTGTTTCTGAAAGTACAGACCGACGGCCGGTGAATCTCTTATCGGATTTGGCTCAAAATTCAACAAGTGTCTACGCTATAGATGTTAAATCTGTATACCAAATCTTACCTATCTAACTCTCTTCATTTTGTAGTTATCTTGTTAACTTATATTCGAACAATCGGACAGACGGACTTCCTTTGAACAGATTTTACTCAAAACTTGATAGAAGTCTGCACATTTGGTGTAAAGATCGTACATCAATTCCAACCGTCTGGCTTAAATCGTTTTTGAGTTATCTTTGTCACAGACAGACGGACATTTCCCAAAACTGTGTTTTTCGAACTCATGGAAGTTTAAAATGTGGAGATTCGTCAAAATCTCGAGTTCGGATTTTTTGACGATAACTATATTTTCTCTAAACTACATATACGAGAAAGTAAAAATACATGGCAGTACTTTTATAGGCTAAGGTTGCTGAATTTGCAATTCAAAAGACGCCTCTAAATTTGCACCCCGATATATTATTGGTAAGTAATGGAAAGGGACTGTAAGTTGAAACAACTGATTAGCCCTTTCTAGGGCCATGGGAAGTATGCTTCCCACCAAATTCATCAATATCATCAATGGAATTATGTAATTTTGCGTACGTTGTGAGAAATTTTTCAATCAGACGGAAATTTAGATGCTTCATTTCCTTTTCTCACACAAAATGGCGTGTATTGATTTGTTACTTAATTATTAATTAACTAAATTAATTAATGAATCAAAAGAAATTTATCTAATAAGCTAAGTGAGTCACTTTTCTTAAGCTAATCACAATCCTAAAAATATTTTAATATATCATGACTAGAAAAAAATAGCCCTTTAAAGGGTTAAAATAAAAATTATTATTCTAAAAAAATTAATTAAAAGGCTCTAGATGTCAAAATAATCTATAAAATGAACTGCCAGTTGTTATATTAGTTTAATTAAATAAGGAGTTAATTTACAAAAAATGCAAAATAGGGAAATATATATGTATTTTAATTCGAGATAGTTTTTTGGAATATAATTTCAATACGTGTAACCTAGAAAAGAATAATTGGTAAAAATTATGGATCGATATTTTGATTATTTTTAAAAAAATTCAACTTAGTTGAAAAAAAAAATCATCTGAAAATGCTTATAAGTACGTTTAACAAGAATTCACGGATGAAAAATAATCTGAATTTATAAATGTTATTCATTGCTTAAAATGGTATTATAAGAGTCGGTTTCAAAAATAAGTGACGGAAACTAAACTCGGGGGTGGGGAATAATACTTTGCAGCAGATCGTTCTTGAAAAACCTAAAAAAAAAAGTTGTATTCGTGAGCATAGCAATAATCGGGAAATATTTTCAGGTTTAATAATTAAGATAAAATGTTTATTTCAAATTTAATTATCAGCCTTCTTTTGATAAAAATCGATCATTATAATACCATCTGAAATCGAGGAATAACCCTTTTAAAATAGGATTATTTTTCGGTTCGAGAATTCTGTTTGATAGAAAAGTACTTATAAGCATTTTTCAATTACCCTATCTTTTAAGTAAAGTCGGATTTTTCAAAAATTAATCCAGAATTCATTTTGGAAAATTTTACCAAGTATTCTCTTCCATGCAACTATTTAAGTGAAATTCCAAGATTTTTCCTCATTTTAAAACATATTGTTTCGCAAACTTGAATTTTGAAACTTATTCCTGATCTAATTAACGAAGCTATCGTGACATTTGAAAGCTAATTTTATTTTAATATCTACAATGTTATAATTTATCGTTTCCTCTCAGATTTATAGCTTTTTTATTCAAACGCAAAACTGGTGTTCCAACTTCGAACCCCCTTTTGCAAACTTAGAGGCCTATTTTGGGTATCCAACTCAGCAACTTAAACCATTTAAATATCTGTTATATATCCCCCCCGTCAGAGTACAATTTTGTTAATTATTTGGTGTCCCTCACAAGGACAGAATACTTTTATCACAACTTTATTGAATGTAAAAATTTCAGAACAGTTTGAACCAATTTCCAAGAATAAGTTGGAAAATATATTTCATTATTCAACATCAGCTTTTCGTTATCATAAATATATTTTCAATACTCTTTTTGTTCTGGAAATTCCCAATGGCAACAGCTCATGCAATTATAGCCATTGACTGCCTTCTGATCAAGCTTCCGTGACACATCCGACAGATCATAAGGATGATATCACGTATCGAAAGTTTTGAAGTGTATGAAACATCACTTGGCAGCTATTTCACGTACCGAGGAGGAAATACCGTGTGATTCCCAGTTCATGCGAAAGTCTTTGAAAGAAAAAATCGATACTGGAACTCGCGTTCTCCTCTTAAAAAGCTGATAATATATGTCTTCTGCTCTATCGCTTTTAATTTTCAATTGCATAAATTATTTCATTGCAATAGAAAAAATGTAAGAAAAGATAATAACTTGTACAGGTTAACATGTTCTTAAGTTGATAAAATAAAATTAAGAGAGCAAACTTAATGCTAGTATCTAAAGATTTCTGATCAAATTTTGTATCTATAAATGTTGATTACTTGTTGAATGGAATAACTTAGTCAATGTCACAGTCATAAGTAATGTCATCTTTCATCTAAATACACATCATATCATAAGGATTGGAAAAATAGTTCTTTCTTTTCTCTTGCTGAAGGTACAATCTTTACTAATAATCCAGGAGATTGTACGATGTGTATATAATGTAAACACATAATATAGAGCAGATTCGTGACAGAAGACATAATACACTTTTGTAATTTTAAATCTTCACTTTATTCTATTTCGGAAGGCATAATTTATGTACAATCAAGAAACGACGAGGTACGTCACAACACAAGAACGAAAAGAGAGAGAGAGAGAAAAGAAAGAAAATGAACTAGATAGTTATCCTTATGATTATATACTGTGAAATTCTGATAGGGATTTCTTTACACGATTAGGAAATTTAGGAAAAGGAATTATATGTATATTTTAAAAGATTTTGTTTAGATCGATAGATTTTTATCCCTTCACTCTGAGCTTCAGAACCGCTGACTTAAGCATTTTTGCAGAGCTTCTATTGCATTAATTAAATAAAAAAAAAAAGGTGGAATTGGATCAGGAAAGAAGAGTCCCTTTTAAAATGGAAATAAGGGTTTAATTAGGAAAAAAAACAAGAAATTAATTAAGATTTAATTTAGATTTAGAGATATCATTACATGTATATGCATTGGTGCTCCACAGGTGAGAGAATTTAATCTAGAGCTACTAAATATCTTATAGGTATATTTTAAAAGATAAAAATGAGCACATCGGAGCAATTTTTAAAAATTTTAATTAATTAAAAATTAAGCGAAATTTTAGCATTTTTTCGCCTTTGTTGCACAAAACTGATTTTTACACAATTTACAATTTTTTAAATATCGATTAATTAATTGTCGTGCATTTTACATAAATTTCAGCAATTTTTTAAAGTTTCTTTTTTGTTTTTAAAATATAATTATTGTTGCACTGAAATTCAAATCATTTTAACTGTTTATCAAATATTTAACCGCGTCATTTTTTTCCATTGTTATAAGCTAACAAAGAATGATTTGACTTGATTTCTGGGAATTTTTGCTTGGGAAATAAGAAGATGAAATTACAGTGCCATGAAAGAAGGAAATGGATTATTTTATAAGCTAATTTTTTAATATCACTGTGATGCCATGGAAATTGACTCTATTAAGATGGTTCATACACCTAATGAACAGAATAGATATAAGGCTATTAAAATAACATAGCTTTAATGACTATTACAATATAATGCTTAAATACATTTTCTCGGGAATTCATGAACATTAAGCAATGCAAAAGAGATTTAATTTGATGCATTTAAAATTAAACATTGTTAATTAATCGATATGTTCATGATGAATCTGAGAAAATTTTGTTGACAAATTCTTTAGATATTACATAAATTAAGAAAGATATTCTTTAGTGCCCATAAAGTTTAAACGCTCAGTGACTCTGTTATCAGTAATCATATTATTAAAAAAATGCTTTGTTTCAGTAAAAAATATTATTATATTAATTACAGATTAATCATTTACACTTTAATTTAAAGCATAAATTCTACGAGAGGTAACAGAAAATGAGAGAGATACATATTACGTTATGACTGAAGGCTTTTATAATATTATGAGTGAATTATATGACTATCAAAATTTGAAGTTTTAAAATATTTTGATGAAGAATCTATTAAAGTTGGAATTGCGTAAAATATTGAACTCCGGTTCAACCTATTTAATTATTAAAATTTAAACGAACATTAAGATTGGTGAACAGGCTGGTCGCCAAAGGCGGCTAGTTGTAAATAAAACAAGCAATACTCCCGGCGAACCACTTGGTGGGCCAAAGGCGGCTAATAGATTATGATACGAAGAATTTCACTAATATCACGTTAATGTAATATATGCCTTCCTCTCAGAAAGTGATAGAGAAATTACATAAAACATCTGTTAAGATGATATTTCCGCTATTTTTCTGATCTGATGATGCCATATGTTTCTCTCTTTTTGCTATCTGTAATCTTTTTGTTCAAAAGAAATATGTTGCTGTTTCCATAAATTCCCTGAAAGATTTATTATATTATCGGATGGCTAATCTTTCTGTGTGCCTTCTAGATAAGAAATTCTTGATTATTAAAGATTTCCCTTTACAGATTTGCTAATTAGAAATTCCATGTAGTATATATAGAAGCATTCCTAGTTTCAGTCAGAAAAAAAAAATGGCGTGTTTAAAATCTAAATATTTCCACTGTTTGTCTGATGCGATGATATCATATGCTTTGCTCTTTTTGCTTTCTTTGATCTTTTTGTTCAAAGAAAATATGCATCGGTGTCTGTAATTTCCATAAAAGACTTCCATCACATTAGCAGTAAGCTAATCTTTCCATGTGTATTCTAGATTAGGAATTCCTGACTATCAAAGACTTCTTTTTATAATTTGATAATTATAAATGCCATGTCGCAAAGAAGCATTCCTAGTTTTTGTCAGAAAAAAATTGTGGGCTTAAAATATGAACCTCTTTTGTGAAGATAATTACCAAATGAAAGTTTAAAAAAAAACTGTTAATGTAAGAATAAATTGATGTGTTAGCCCTATAAATGCATTTCACTATAGTTATAATTATATATAGCATTTTGATATGCTTATATCTGAAGTCAAATTATTTCCCAGAAGATTTAGGTAAGAATTTGGCCTTTCTTTCAGTAACTATATCTATAACTATACAAATAGTTGGAGAAAAAGAAAATGTTATAAAATTCGAATTCCAAAATGTACATACAATTTTTATGGGTATTTTTTCGACATCGCTACTAAGTTAAAGTGCAGTAAATCTTTCAGTAAAAATTCAGCAGCCGTAATATTGCTTTGAATTCCCAATTATATTCATTTATTAATAGCATCACAATTTTCGTTAATGATATCTTTCTATAGATACTGCATTTTTGCTGGTACTTAAAAGTCTCTGCTCATTTTTGTACCCTAAAATGGTCATTACCTGTTGAATGCAGTAATTTGTTCTCCGACAAAGTCACAGGTCATCTCTTGAAACAAGTCACAGGTAAGGTCTTAATTTACGAGTCACGACTTTTTAAGATTCATTATTAAAAATTGAAACAAAACGTATAATTAAATCGGAATTTCAATCTCTGGCTCGGAATTTTTACATCTTATATAATGCTCTAAACCATAAGACAACTCTACAAATAATTTTAAAAAGCTTAACTTTGAAGAAAATCATATAATTGGAAAATAGCTTATATAAAACAAATATCTTCTCATTGCTTACAATGATGATTTAGAATATAGAAAGTTTTATTTCAAATTTGTATATCGAGGGATACTTTTTTTTTTTTTTTTTTTGCATTCCAGTCGGACTTTTATTAGAATAATTACATGGATAGCACTGTTATTATATTTTTTAAACATTTAGCTGAAATAATATTCTAGCACTATTAAATATGAAATAAAGAAAAGTCACTTTCTTTAATATAAAAAGACCGAAACAGTCAAAAGTTCTCATTATCATTTTGCATTGAAGCATTTTTGAAAAAGAACTCCAACATTGTGCAAAATAATGAATCAACTGAGCATTCGTTTGCTCAATTGATTAGTTCATTCACTGCTGTCCATTCAACTAATATGCGCAGCCATATTTTTAATACGTTTTCCCGCTTAGAAAATACATTACAATAAGTACTGAATTATACTTGCCATTTAGTTTTAGTTTTCTTGAATAGTTTAGTTAAGGGATTCTGTCTTTGACCGTTTAATGTCAACGTATAATTTTTCGGATTTTACCATTGATCGTTCTAGCATCTGACGTCCGGGTCCTTGTACGCATGCGCGGAAGATGCCGGGACGTTTTGAGACAGGTTGGGAGTAAAGCAGAGGACGTTGGCCCCATGCGGATATCGAGCGCAATCGATGGGGGGGTCAATGCAAAAGTTGGGACGGGACTTAGGAAAACTTTTCTAAGCGTTGCCCCGCCCTTGAACTCACATTTCACTGACCCCAACTTTGCTTTCTGGTCTGTTCACCCTTTTGTTTAATTTTTCTAAATGCTAACGTTTTTTACTAAAATTTCCTGAATCATTTTGTGACATCACTCATTTTTGATTTAAGAATTAATTTCATTGTGTTTTTTACCTAGGCATATAACAGATAATTTTTACAATGATTCGTACATTTATTCTTGTTTTTCCTCCATATGTTTTCATTAGAAAATTTAAAGTTATTCCATGTAGAAAATCGCGCACATTCCAAAGACTAATAAATATTTATTTATTTGAAACGCGACAAATCTTCATGATATTCCATTGACATGTGCTGCTCAAGTTATCATTAAAATTTTTCAGAATCCATTTTTTATCCACTTATAATAGAAAATTTTGCAAGGATTTGTAAATTCATCCTTGTTTCTCCTCTGCATGTTTTCATTAGAAAATTTAAAATTATTCCATGCAGAAAATCGCGAATAGGGTTTGATGGCTTTTCAAACCCGGTTTTAAAGAACCGGTTTTTTAAAGTAAATTTGTCACATTTGAAAACCGGTTTTTAAAATAAGAAGACTGGTTTTTCCAGAACGCCTGGATATTCCTCTTCTTCAACTAAACAAACAAATATTTTAAATTTTATCGGTTGGGGTGATTCGTCTAGCAGATGATGGCTTAGATGACAAGATACCAATTTATTAACAAGAAAAGGTATATCTGAATTTCTGTTAAAATTTAAACACTGAAATAAGTTTGAAATTATTATATGCTTTAGAAGAACGAATTCAAGAAAGAAGTAGAATTAGCAACTTTTTTGCTGTATTTGCACATTTCTAGTTCAGCGAAGAAATCTAGTGTACTTTCTTTAGCTTCAAAAACAGAAATTATTGCGTTATCTGGAAAGATACTGTCTAGAATATTTCCGAATTCTTATGTGGAAACCAATTCTGATGAAGAGCAAATCGAAGAAACTACTCATCAAAGTAATGCTTTTTAAAATGAAGCCATGGAAAAATCAATTCAAAAGTTTCTCGAAGGCCCCGAAGAAAAACTTAAGAATTCAAAGACACTGAAAGCTGAATTTTCATTATTTGAGTCAACGAATAAAAGAATAAAAAACTTAGATTTGTTATTTTATGCCATGAAAACTACAAAACCAAGCTCATTTCAGGCAATATTGTGCCCAAAATAAGAACAAGACTTAGCCACCATTCAGTAGATATTTTACGTTTTTAAAATCCTATTTTCTAAGAAGAAATTAAAATTAGAGAAAATAATATAAATATTATTTGAAATTTTTGTTGAGTTTTCGTTATTTTGTGTAAGTAATATGTATATGTAATTCTTAATTTTTTTCATATTTTGACTTTGACACTGATTTTTTTTGTTATTTTATATAAATTAAATTAAATATTTTTCCCTATTCTGTTTTTTTTTTTTGACAAAAATTCGAAAACCGACTTTTTGGAAATACTAAATTTGAATACCTGTTTTTCAAAAAGTAGTTTTTTGTATAAACCCAAATCACGCACATCCCAAAGATTAATAAGGATTTACTTATTTTGAAAATGAAATTTCATTGAAGTATGTTGATCACGTTTTCATAAAAAATTACCAGCATTCATTATTCATCTTCTTCACTTGAAAAGAAATTGTATGATTTTATTATACTAAACATATTATCGTATCCTAGTAAATGCAAATGCATACGGATTTAAGCAATTTATATTCAAAATAAATAAATAATAATAATGTTCTTGAAGATGAATCAAAGATCATGGAAGCAAAGATTAAATTTAGCAAACAGGCCCTATCTAAGATTGATGGTGCCAGTAACAATGAATCCTAGAAAGAGAATTTACTTCATAAACTATGAGAGATAAGGAAAACAGCCATTTGCAAAACTGCAGAAAATCACTGGTATTATGCACGATAAGTATTCTATTTACAATTTAATTAGGAACCTTGAAATTTCTGCCAACAGTGGGCACTTCGAGTACATAATATTAACAAGAATTTACACATCATTTATTCATAGGAAGGTGAATGCTTATTTATATAACTTTCTCACAAATCTACAGTTTTTAATGATATTTGGCATGCGTGCTCAAAACTGATATCGGATGTGGTGACATATATATTTATATATATTGTTACGAAATTTCCGGGGTTCGTTTGGATAGTGGGAGTTATATGGTGTGGAGAACGCTCAATCAGCAGGTGGCAGTAGAAAATGAAACAACGACGTTTATTTACACGAAGACACACAGGACAGCACAAAGACGACAACTATATACAGCACACAATTATCTTCAGCCGAGACGTGCAGACAACAGCACACAACAGACTCTAATGCAGACCGTAGCGCACAACTTAATTCAGCACTCACTTGACTCCGTCGCTGCTCCGCTAATCTCTGGAAGGCCAGAGATTAGACTACTCTTCGACTCCACTGGTTCGCGACCCAATTCACCACTGCCCGGCAGTTGCGGGTGCTTCCTTTTATAGGTCTCAGGAGGCGGGGTTAGAAGCCTCTCAACCAATCAGGAACGTTCGAGGCGTATCTCCGTTCCTACTGGACGGATCGGGAAAATTCTCGATGTTTCGGGTATAATCTATTTTGGTGGCAAAGTCGCCAAATTCGTCGCCAAGTCGCCAAGCTCTGGGACCTCCTATGGAACCCACTATGCTGGAAAGCCGCATCACAGGTTCGTAACAATATAAAAGTATGAAAGATGGCATAAAAAACAAAAAACAAAACCAGAAGCAAGAGCATAAAATATTACCAATTAAGCATGAAATAATCCTCCGTTTGACATACAAAAGTTTATTAAAAGTCTGAGAGTATATATACTTTTTGGAATAAGCTTCGAAAGTTTACCAATAGGTTGAACGATCAGAATCAGATGATAATGCATGGATTCTTCACTATAAATTAATAATATTTTTACACAATGTTTATAATCCTTATTATTCATTGTCGAATGGCAACATTCAATGTAAACAAATTGCATACGAATTTTCAAATTATTCCGTTTAACATTTTTACAGCTACACTTAATTTAGCACTTTGGTATTAATAGAGTTGCAAAATATTATTTGAAATTTTTCAGCTTGAGATCGCCATGTCATAAAAAAGTCCCTTCAGTCAAAGAAAAAAAGATGCAAAAGAAATTTAAAAAAAATCAAGTAGAGAATTCAATCGGGGGGTGAAAATAGCCTTAATCATCACCAGATGGGTAATCGCTAAGACTTTACCTACGGAAATTCATAGCCATATCTTGCAAAACTATTTTCTCACAAAAAAAGGGTTTTACATTACCTTAAAAGTTATAAATAAATAAATTTTTGATAACATAGATTTCATTTATGTATTATTTTTCCTTTATTTTTAATAAAATTTTAAAATTTAATTTAATACATCCTTTGTAATATTATAGTCTATTCACTTCCGTTTTATTTCATTGTATATAGCCATTTTAATTTACACGCGCAATAGTTTTTTTTTTATTAATAATGCCGTGTTTACACTCGACCGGTTTTAAGACGGCCAGTAGGCAGCGCATGCTTAGAAAGGGACTGATTTATGTTTGCTGCAATTTCATATCTTAGATTCAAGCATTCCATGCTTGGCTATAAATTTTGTTATTGGCATCCCTGAATTTTTCTTTTTCACTGCGCATCGTATTAAAATAATGGATATTTACACACACACACACACACACACACGCGCGCACGCGCACGCACTCACACGCACGCACGCACGCACACACGCACACAAAAAGAAGGTTAACATACCTAAATTTGGAAAACTTTAGAAAAGAAATGGCAAATAAAATTTTAAGAAAAGCACAACCTCGCATCAGATAGAACAAAGAGCAAAAAATGTCGGAATTAATCTGAGTGATCAATTTTTTCATTCCAAAAAAGACCTTCAAATTCTACAAATGCATACGTGTTGTTGTCTCGTGGGGACAATTGCTTGCCATCGACCGAACAGCAATTTTCAGCCTTTCTACGCAAGCGCTGCCTACTTGCCGTCTTAAAACTGGCCGAGTGTAAACACGGCATTATATTAAATTCATATTTTTTAATCTTATCAAATGACAGACTGAAATTTAAAAAAAATAATTCTTTCCATATTAGTAGTTCAACAACCTAAAAAAAAAATCTGAGCGAACAATTTGGTTGCCAAAAGCAGCTTGTCTTATATATGTCATATAAATTAGTTTTCGTTTCATATTCTTGCGAAACTCACATTTTTTTAAATTTTTTTTATGGAAATTAAAACTTTGTCTTTGTAACGGAATTTATGAAGCAATGTATCTATTTTTATCTATTTGAATTTTACAACGGGCTTGAGACGGATGCATTATTTTTATTTTCTTTTTCTTTGCGGGCTTGATAAATAAAAACGGAAAGCTAAAAATTCGATAAAGTTAAAAAAGAATCTATAAATTAGATATCGCTTGAATTTTTTCTCTTTTAGTTTCCTAGATTTTCACTGTAGCCAAACCTTCATTGTAATTCCCATTTTTATTTTTAAAAACATGTTTAATTTTCTGTCTTTGAATGAAGAAGAGCACGAGGCAACAGCAAGTAAATGTATGCATACGAACCCAAGCAGATGCCTCTTTATTTAATATTCAGGATTAAGTAAAGAAAAAATAATCAAATAATCGTCGTATATTTGTTGCTATTTCCTAAATGAATCAGATCGAATTAAAATGAGTTTGTTTTTACAACTTTGTAGTTTAGAAAAACATAATTTTTTTTTCAATTAGAAAATCTCTTGAATTTTTTTCTTTACAGAAGATTACTCCCCTTTTATATATATATATATATATTTCGTTAGTGAAACAGGCTCTTCCCATGCATTTATCACAATGAGGTTTTGAAGCAATTTCTTAGATATTTTCACTAAAATAAGAAATAAAGAACTTATGAGATGAGGAAATCTGAATACAAATAGTTTGCAATGGCAAAATTAGTTCATATTATGTAAACATATCATTTACTTAGTGTTGTAAACAGTTTACATCATATGAACAGACAAACAAATCGTTTGCTTTAAGGTAATAACCTTAAATTACGCAATAAAATGAATGAATATTAAAACCATTTGTATAAGAAGTTTGTCAACTAAAAGGAAGCCTTTCTTTTTTTTTGTAACTTTTCTCATCTAGAGTTTATGTAGAATGAATAAATGAAGGCTCCCTTTTTTTTTTTTATGAAAAATGTACCACATTTTAAGGAAATCACATATGAACATCTGACGGAAAATATTACAAAAGAAATGCAGAGTTTTGATTTATTGTATTTGAATTAACAATTCAATGAAAGGAAAAAAAAAATATAAAAACTTATTTTCATTCTAGAACTTCATATTATTAAATCACCGTAAAGAAATTTAGCCTATCAACTAAAAAAAATCACTACCAAAATAACAATCTGTTACTCGCGAAGACAAAACAATAACAACAAAACGACTTCATACTTCAATGAAGAAAAGAGAAAGTTCTTTCTTACAATCAAGTAACTTCTTAAGAACATAATCTTCAAATGAAAGTCATGTAAGAATGTATTCGAGCGATGAAAAAACATATCCTTCAGGTCATGGATTCCTGAATCACGTTTGGTCTGGTGACCTCTATTTTGCCATTGCACTCGTGAATCCTTTCTCTTCGCCTTACGCAACCATCTATCTACCTCCGTTCCCTTGACACTTACCTTTGCTTTCAAGGTCAAGTCAAATTCGTTCTCATCATCAGGTTGGCCATGGTTCTGGAACACTTGATTTTGTCTTGCTTTCGACTTTAATTGGGCTCGTATGATTCTCGCTCGGTTCGCTGAAGGATGCTCTTTTTATAGATTATTATCCATTTAATCTAGAATTTAGGAACAGCATAGATTACAGGCTTTTCAAGGAGAAATTTGTGAAATTGTTCTAGAATTCGCACGCATTTTGTTTAAGAAATGACGAAAGCAATTACATTATAATACTAATGCCGCTGAAAAAAATCATTTTCCCTGAAATAAATGTTTTCTCTAGCATTTTCTCTCATTAAATGATAGCTTTAGCTAACATCAGTTATACCAAAAAAAGTACAATTTTTTTTTAAATATAATATTTTCAATAAAATTTTTTATCCAATATTAGTCTATCAAAATTGTTATAAAATTTACATATATTCAATTCTTTAATAAATATTATCTAAACCTTCAAATTTTTGGTATACTTAATTTTTTAAGTAAATGCTACTTTAATTATCTCTTTACCACGTATTTAACTTTACATTAAATCTAGAGCATTCCAAAAATTTATTTAATGTTTTATTATCTGATGAATTTTGTATCAAGCATTCTGTAATTTATTTCATTAAAATGTTATAATTAGAATGAAACTATTAGATTGTGACAGAAAAATACAAGCGGAAATGGTCTCCTCAAAAATTGTGGATCTTGGTTACTTTACATGGCATTGGTGAATTAGAGTTAAGAAATATAGTGAATCTAGCACAGTAGTGAATCTAGCATAGTATTGAATCTAGCATATTAGTGAATCTAGCATATTAGTGAATCTAGCACTTTTAGTGGATTTATCATGATAATATGAATTTTGGACGACTTTTTGCTGGCCGATTGATTCCAAAATTTGACCCAAAACTACACAGTTGTAGTCACAAGATAGCATATCGTATTTCTCTGATTTAAATCATTGCATTTATAAGTCATTGCGTTCTTATGTATATGAAAATGCAGACCGACAGACGGTCAACTCTTTGAAAGACTAAGTTCAAATGTTATAAGTAACTATTTTTTAGATACTAAGCCTGAGTAATAAATTTTATCTAACTAGTTATTTTCGTTGTGCAGTTATCGAGTGCATTTGTATTCTGACATCAAGACAGACAGACCTCCTGTGAATGGATGTCATTTAAAATTTGTTAGAAATCTACAAATTTGTTCGTAATTCCATTTATGAAATTTTATCCGCTTAGCTCGAACCATTTTTGAGTTATAACGTTCTAGATAGACGTAATGTCAAAACTGATTTTTTACTCAGGCAGGTCTGAAACGTTCGAATTTCGTTAATCGAGTGGGGATATTTTTACGATTACAATATTTCTCAATATTTCGTATTAGAGAAAGTAAAAAGAGTCATAAATATTACGAATACATTCGAGTAATAAAGCAGAAATTTTCATTTTAATATTAGATTTCCATAAAATGTATTCGTTTTCGTTGGTGATAAATTATTTCAAGGGCTAAAATTTAGAATGTTCTTTTACTTTCAGTGGAATTCGAAAGAATGTTTTTAAATTCCACGTCTAGAATTGCTTTTTGTAAAACAAATTAGATAGGCCTTGAAACAACTTTTGTATAAATCACACAATTAAGTTTCGTAAATACTTTTGAATGGTTTTTATCTCATTACTGTAATTTTTCTTGAAAAACATGCTTAATAATTATTCCTGGGAACACTTCGTATTTTAATTCTTAAAGAAACAATCTTTTCTTTTCTTTCTGTTAGTTTTTCTTTCTTTTTTTTGCAAAAAAAGAAGCACGAACAAAACATTTTAATTCTAAATATATTATAAGAAATATTACTAAAGAAATTATAAGCAATTTAATTACTGCTTTTTAAAAGAATTTGTGTTTCATACGAAGAAAAGTGCTGTTTTTCCATCTTTTGAAGCTGACGATGTAAATATGCATTATATTTTGTCATTTATGCAGTCAAAACATGGAAGCGAATTTGTTTGATTTACGTTTATTTATAGTCATTCTTATCAGATTTAAAAAGTAGTTCATAACTATAGAAACAAACTGGTTACATTTTGTTCCAAGAAGTCTGGTCTTATATTAAACTCGTTACAGAATGTAGAGAATATGCTTCCCTAATTAAATATTTAAGCATTTTTTAAAACTTTTTTGTATACTTTATGAGTTAATATTGAACACATTTTTCTGGTGAAATTTTTTTTTCTTTTATTCTCCCAGTGAATATTTTTGTTGAATAAAACTGTTTTTCTACAATAGTATTATGTTTATTAACATATTCAAATGCTTTTTCTCATCAATCTGTTAAGTTTTTTATTGTCAACTGCAAGCTCATTTGTTTTTTATTAATGAATTACCTATTTTAATACAACCATGAATTCAAAATATTATTAAGTAAGATTTTTGAAATTTCAATTTTCGAAATTAATGATGAATTGGGCGCATTAATTGGGAACAAATTCTCATCAATGAAAGCAATAATGTAACAAATCATTCATGTAAAAGAAGTAAGGTGTTGCTGCTTCCAACATTAAAAATCGAGTAATAAGTGCAATGGATTAGAGTGCATTATTTATGTTGTAACTAAAACAAACAAAATTGTACTTTATACATGTTGTAACTGAATCAAACAAAATTGAACTTTATGCATGTTATAACTGAAACAAATAAAATTGTACTTTATACATGCTTCAACTGGTCCCCAATTGTATCAAAATAAGCAAAAAATTTTCTTTAATAGAAAAGTATACTAACCCACTTTCGCAATATATGTATACTGAAGTATTTTTAAGAGACATTAAATGACAGATTTTTAAAGTTGAAGGTATGAAGGACTATTTTAAATAAATGCAAACAAAATTCATTTTATAGAGGAATAAAACTTTTTTAAATGAACTGGGTCAGGGGAACGTAAGCACTCTACGATCAATAATGTATGTGCTAGCATTTGTGCCTGTTGATTGCTAACATATTTTCTAACTTAAATAAATATTCATTTTTTCGAGCTTTTTAATTTTTATTCAGTTTTTAAGTCTTAAAAATTCATTTAAACAACAAGGAAAGAGGCAAAGAGAATTTACCATAGGATATAAAATATTCGTTTTTTTTTCCATATCACATTTCTTTGCATACAATGACGTAATTTAATATAATTTTCAGCACAGATTTCATAAATGTTTACAGAATCAGTATAGTGTTCATCAGTTTTTTTGATAACTTAAAATTTGTTTCTAGAATTACAGGGTAGTTGCAGAAATATAATATGAAATTTAAAAGACTTATTTGAAGGTCTGATTTCTTTTATAAAGCGTGAATATATTTTTGATGTTATAAAATACTATTTTGCTTTTGTTCCAATTAATATTTTTATTTGCAAGTCATGCACAATTTATCATGTTTTTATTGTTCTCCAAATAAAAACTTTTAAATTCGTTTTTTAAAATACTAGTTTATTAATACATTAATATTAATTGAATTTATATTAATTCCTTCTTATTAAATGCAAACATCATAATATTACATTTATATATAAAATATGTGATTTACTCAATCCGATTGGACTTCAAAACTCAGCCAAACAAAAATTGTTTATTTTATAATCGACATCCTTTTTGCATTAGAAAAAGTGACCTTTCTAAATTTTCTCATATATTCTGTAATAAAGATATCATCCCCGTGAATACCTTACATGGTAATATCGTACGATAGTTGCGAAATATTAGCCTTTAGCATGAATTTACCATTTTTACTGAATCTATCGTGTGATCTTTGGCGACTGTTTTTTAGCGTTTAATCCTTGTGTAGGTTAAAAGTATCCGAAAATCGAATTTGGGTTCTAGATGCGTTCATCCAATCCGATTGAAACAAAAATTTGACACAAAACTCTACTTAAAGTTATAAAAATCACATACCAAATTTGATATTTTTAAGTCATTGTGTTTTTGAGTTATATCGTTTACATGTTTCTGAAAGTACTAAATGACAAACGGTCACCCCCTTTTTGGATATGGCTCAAAACTTGTCAGATATCTATACTAAAGATGTTAAATCTGTATACTAAATTTCATCTCTCTAGCTCTATTCGCTTTGTAGTTATTTTGCTACCTAATATTCGAAAAGTCGGAATGACAGACTTTCTCTGAAAGGATTTTGCTCAAAATTTGATAGAAATCTGCAAATCTGATTTTAATCTCGCATACCAAATTTCATCCCTCTAGCTCAAAGCTTTTTTTTTAGTTATCTTTATCACAGACAGACCGGGGGACATTTTCCAAAAATGTGTTTTTCAAAATCAGGGAAGTCTTCATCAAATCTCGGAATCATTCAAAATCTCGCGTTTGAATTTTTTGACGATTACTTATTAAACGAGAAAGTAAAAAGGCACCGAAAGCGAAACCGAAATTAATGATTAAATGAAATAATATGTCGGTTGCAATAGCAATAAGGTTATAATATTAGCTATTTATTTATACCATGACATTTTTGGCCAAAATTTTAATTTTACTAGTTTTGCTTTTAAATAATTTAATTTGGCATTTAGTAATATATTGCTTAAAGATCTTTTATGACGAGAATCGGAAGTTAAAGAAAGAGTAAAAGCGTTGAAGAATTTTTATAAATCATGAGCAGGTTTTGGCAACAAACTAATATTTATTGAATGGAAGCCAAGCAATTAAAATGAGTGAAATATCCAACATTTTTTTAAAATTTTAAACTGTGTCACCAAGTTATTAAACATGCTCTAAGGCAAGGAAAAAAAATTTTGGGATTAATATTGGCAGCAAAACTCTTTAAGACGAGCGAAATCAATTGCAGAAAGTGCACTGTCAATTTTTAACGCCATTTAGAAATGTAATGTTTCGTGCAATTGACATTTCAAAAATCATCCACTTTCAGCTATATTTTCTCAGGTCAGAAAAGATTATCGAACTAAGCTGCAAGTATTACTTACAGTCAAAAGTACCTTATTTTTATATTAAATATTGATTAATATTCTTAAGAAAATTGCAGAAAGATACGAGGAGGCATACGGTAACTGAAAAAAAAGCGAGCGAATGGATTGAAGAGAAAAAAAGTAGGAGAAAAAGATACGAGAGAGCATTCACATCCCAGCTACATTCATTCCAGAATTCAAGGTCACTTTGCGCTGCGCATTTCAAGATCAAAACCAAAAAGGAGAAAATTTCAAGGGATGCTAACGCTCGAGCCGCGCAGACGCGGATGTTGTTCAGACAACTCTCCACACAAAGAAACTCTGGAACCAGATGTCAATTAAATTTAGCTCCTCCCATTTTCTGGGTCCCGGGCGAATCAGATTTAAATTTAGTTCCCCGCCTTCCTATAGTCTATCACTGCAGTGGCGCCAAACCCTTCAGTGACGTCAGGATCTTGTCTCAGAGAGTAGTTTTGGCTGGATGATATTTGAACGTTGTACAAAGTAGTGAGAATAGTCTTTGAGCGGGAGCTTCTAGTCGTGTATGAAGTCCTCTCACTGCTGTAGCTTATTTTTTTATACGGAGATTCAATCATTATTCTTAATAGACATTTAGATTCTTGACATGCCATCTAGTATTTTTACTGAAATGGAACAACATACCGGTAGCAATGTTCTCGAAGATCAACGAGCTCTTCAGTTAGCTATGGAACTTTCTCTTTTCACGTTAGGCAATGAGAGCGAATCGGGCTACAGTTCAGGAGGTTATGAATCTGAATCGAGAAGTAAAAAAAGCCAAAATACCACGGAATGTGTACCAGTACCCAGTTCAGAGCATGTTGCTGAAATAGTTGGAAGACAGGGTGAGTAACATTGCTTGTGATACTGATACCGGATGCTCAGCTTCCTCCTCGGTTCTGAGCTAATTGCGTAGAAAAGATTCTCGCAATGGTTTTCAAAGTTATTACAATCCGTATATTTTCAGATTAATTAATACTTGAAAACGATAAGTATGATCACTTAAAAAAAGTAATTAAAAGATGAGAATTAACCATTATGACTTTTTAAATGGTTTATTTAAAATATCGTTTACTTATCTGTTATGTGAAAGTTTTGTTCTTTAATGAAAAATCATTTTATTATAGGGTAATACTTAAAATTAAATGGATTCTATGGACATCTATGCTTACTAAACTTTTATTCTTTTGAGAAACCATGGATTTAAATAAAGAAAATGCTTTAGAAAATCGACAGTTAAGAAAATTTAAATGACAGCTTTGCTTTCTGTTAGAATTTTATCCTACGTTTTCATGAAATACAAATTTTATTGACTAAAATGAAAAATTCAATTAAGAATAGTTATTAGCCTAATAAAGAACGTTTCTTTTTTAGATACGTTTTGCATTTTGTTGGAAATTATGTCACATTAGGTTTCAACTTTTCCTTCCTATTTTAGCCCCTACTTCTTTTATCTTTTGTATTCTTGCGGTATTCTTTACCTGACTACTTATTGATTAAAATATTTATTTAGTGATTGCTTTACATTGTAAGTTGTCGGTTGTCACGTTTTTTTTTCGCTTTAATAGAATAATTAATTAATTAAATTCACATCATTTTTACTGCATTACTTTTTATACATATTTCGTGATTGTTATTTATTTCAAATATAAAATAATGCACAAAAAATTTTATTTAGCATCATAATGCAAACAAAATTTGAAATTATTTCATAATATATCTATGCCAGTTTAATGCAAAACTGTCCAATTCCATTGGATAAGCTGGATTTGTTCTTCAAAAAAAAAAAAAAAAAATCACGGAATTTGATTCTTGGAACAATAGCTTGAATGTGTCATTGGAATAATGTTTATATGTACATTTATTCTATGTCATATGTAACAAAAGGTGATGTATTTGTTTATTTCTAATAAGATTCTGTAATTTTATAAAACTTCCGTATGGTGATAAATGTTATTGGTGATGCTTATTAGTAAGTTTAAATGTGAAATAATTACTTTGTTGTTCATTATTGTATTCTATTCCAAAGAATTTGTTTGGAGACACAAGACTTTTCATTCTTCATAAAAATGGTTAATGAATGGATAAACTTCATTGAAGACTTGCCACTTACTTTCAATTTTATTATTATGTTATTGAATTTAAAAAAAAAACTGTCAGATAGCAAATAAATTTTAAACAAATTATTATTTCTAGTTATTAAAAAAATGCCTTCCATTTATAACTTTTCATCTTTTTCTGAATTAAAATATTGAGAAAAATTTTTATAACAAATTAATTGAATATTTTGAAATTGTAAAACTGCTTTTGTGTTTGAAAATAATTGTTCATATACAAAATCTTTCTAACCTGTGTATATATGCTGATTTGCATATATGTAATGAAAGAATAAAAGGCTTGCTAACTTAATTAATTATATATTTACTTAAAAACTCTAAAATAAATTACCTTTTATAATTGAAATATTATTTTTTTAATTGATAATGATTTTTTGAATTGTGTTTTGAAAATTATAGATCTTCGAAAATTTAATTGAAACATGTCAATATGCATTCGAAACTGTCTGGATGCAAACCGAAAAGAAAGATAACATCTTTTGTAATATATATTTAAATGCATTATAAGTTATGTAATATGTATATATATTTGAGTGTTCTGATACATTAAAAATGTAAAAAAGATTGCTGCTATAATGCATGTCTTTAATTTCTCAGTTATATTTTTGAAAATTTGCTATTTTCCTTACTTTTGTATTTGCTGCTACTTTGATTTTTTTTTCTCTTGAAAGGAAAATTGTACCAAAAATCAGGAATTAATAGATGCATGCTTATTTTTAAGTAATTGAAAAATAATATATGGAATCCCTTTAAATTATTATATGGGTAACTATTTTCAGGCACTTATCAAGAATAAATCCAGATTTAGCACCTGAATTGATACAAAACAAAGATGTAGAATTGTCACTATGATGATTGAGAATTTTTGAGGGGAAGATGTATTTTAAATGGTTACGATTACTGATAGTGCACCTGTATTACTCTTAAGAGAAATCATTAAGTATAATTGATAAAAAAAGTTTTTCAAGATAAAATTTAATTTTTGAGTTATTTTGATATCTTGCATGAATTTGATTTGATTTTTATTTTTGTTAAAGATTAACTTAATTAAATTAACTTAGATTAACTTAAATTAGATTTGACATTAGTACAATAATTGAGACATATTGCACTTCAGTATTATGTAGAATATCTATTTGTATAATATTTTTAAAATTATATTATTTAAATGGATAAAAAAAAATCAGATCGCATGTTTCACTGGCAAAAAAATCCATCCTTTTGGAGGTAAGTAAAGAAAGAAAGAAAGAAAGCTCCGTTCATATACTTGAAAATCCTGTTGGTGTGAAAATATTAAATTCTGCTATTATAATTTCCTTTTATATATCCTTTCTAAATAATTTTTTTTTTTTCCTTTCAGGTTGCAAAATCAAAGCTCTTAGAGCTAAAACTAATACTTATATCAAAACACCTGTCCGTGGTGAAGAGCCAGTTTTTGTTGTCACTGGCCGTAAAGAAGATGTTAGTGCAGCTAAGAGGGAAATTTTATCTGCTGCTGAACATTTTAGCCAGATAAGAGCTCAACGCAAAAATAACATGAATGGCTCTTTAGCGCCTGGTCCAAATTCCAGCATTCCTGGTCAGACCACCATTCAAGTAAGGGTACCATATAGAGTTGTAGGTCTGGTTGTTGGACCCAAAGGGGCCACCATTAAGAGGATTCAACAACAAACCAATACTTACATTGTAACCCCGAGCAGAGAAAAAGAACCAGTTTTTGAAGTAACAGGGCTTCCTGAAAATGTAGAAACAGCTCGTAAGGAAATTGAGGCACATATTGCCATGAGAACTGGCGGTTTGCCTGATTCCTCAGCTTCAAGTGGGAGTTCTGGTAATAATTCCACCACTGAAGATGATGACTTTCATGTTAATGGCATTGATAGAGTTTTTACTGCAGCTACTGTGGCAACTACAAATTATGTTAATAGCATATACAAATCTGAATTTGGTCATGCAAGTCCATCAATATCTCGTGAAAGCAATAATATTTTAACATCTCGCTCTCAAGATATATTTACTTTTCCCACTCATACCATTCCTACAGATGGTGGCTCTCCAAAAATTACAGACATTTATTCCTGTCCTCCAGGTTTTACTGGGTTCTCAAATGGGTTTGGGTTGTATGATGTTGATGAAGGACTGGGTGATTCACCCACTTTCGAACAAGCGGTTTTT
Organism: Argiope bruennichi; assembly: GCF_947563725.1. Classification (NCBI taxonomy): domain Eukaryota; kingdom Metazoa; phylum Arthropoda; class Arachnida; order Araneae; family Araneidae; genus Argiope; species Argiope bruennichi. The sequence goes on along the minus strand of NC_079152.1, from coordinate 92,623,333 downwards.
CCAAGCACCAGTAGTGTCTGGTCTGATTTCGGTCCAGTACGAAGCACGGTCTCCCCACTCTTTGGTACGACTACAACATCTACCACTCCATCTGGTACTGCACCTCGCCGCAGCAACAGTTTGGGGAGTGCTGATTCTGGAATTTCAGATCCTCTTCTTTTAGATCATCCACCAGCAAGACGGATCCACAGTGACCCTCTGGTGGACACTCTGGCGAATTTTCCTCCCATCACTGCTGTAAGCACGGTTTCAACTATTGCCGATTGCTTTACTGTTACTTCTTGCAGTGGAACCTCTACTAATTCTGCTTCTACTCCAACAGAATCTATTTCACCTCTAAGGAAGAGACCAAAGCGAGACTGTGCTGTTTGTTTTGAAAGCGAAGTTGTTGCTGCACTGGTACCATGTGGTCACAATATGTTTTGCATGGAATGTGCCAATCGCATCTGTGAGAAGACGGAGCCAGAATGTCCCATATGTCGACAGCAAGCTCTTCAGGCTATTCGTATCTATTCCTAAGTTTAGAACAGTGGTCATTCTTTCTTGGAAGGTAACCTCTAACAGATTAAGACCTATTACAGTCCAAATAAAATCTGTATAACGTACAAATTAGTTATAAAGAAATATGGGTTTGGAGAACTTGTGCATGTCAAAAAAAAAAAAAAAAACTGATAATATGTGACATTCTTGTTTTCTGTATTTTTCTTTCTCGCCTGTGCCCACCGATTTCTCTTCCGCTCTTTATTTCTGTGAATGAGCAGCTGGTAATCAGACTACTTAAATTCTAAAATGTAGAATAAATATCTGCTCACTTTATTCGACAATGTGAAATAGTATTAAAGTATAAATATTTTATTCTTTCATGTGAAGTTTGTATTTAGAAGTTTGGATAATAGGCAACTGGTTATTCTTGTCCAGTTATTGAAACCTTGTGTAGAATTTATTATAGTTTGATTAAACATAACCGCACACTTTGTTCTGTATCTATATAAATATGTGTTTAGTCTTGAAAATGTTTTCTAGAAGCTTCTATATATATAAATATATATTAGACATTTATAGTGTTTTCTGATAATACACTCAATTTTGTGATCTGTATAGGATGCTTTTTTTTTTTTAATTCTTTATAAAGGTATTCCTATTTTTCAAGTTTTATTTTTTTAAATATATGTAGCTTATATTTTATTCTTTTAGTTATAAAAGTTTTCAGTTTACTTAAGTAATGAATTATTAGATCAGAGATGTTATTCAACTTATATTTCATGATAGTTTACTTGTACTGTTATAATCATAGTGTCCATTTATTTTTGTTATTGTCTTCCATTTGTTTGCACAAAGAGCTTGTCTTTCTTTTATTTATATTTTGTTGTTGCATGATATTATTTTTATTTTGCTCTTTAGTATTATTGGATATTCAATATACTGGAAAATTCTAAACTGCAACTTGAATAAAATTGTTATTTCATATTACAGGAAATATCTTCTGAATTGTAATTTTACGGTGCTTTCAAGATGCTTACGGTTATGACCAAATCTTTCACTAACGCATGCTCTCATTCTGGGCCTTGCAAGAAAGTATTTTTGTTAAATGTGTGCTGTGTGTTTAGGTAGAAAAAAATTGCTTCAAAATATGCATAACTTGAGATCTCACTGTCATATTTGACAATTTTAAATAACAAATTTTAATTCAATATCTTAAAGCTAGATTATTTAATCAATTTTCTTTTACCATTGCATTATAATTGGAATTTGTTATTAAAACATTTCAGCAAGTAAAAAAAAAATTCTACAAAAGAAAGGGGTTGTGAGTATTTTAAGTAGCTTATCTATATTTATAAAAGTACATTTCTTAAATTTATAATATCTATCACTTATGCATGGTAAAGAATCTATTTAAACCCTACAATCATTTTTTAGTCATCAAATACTTGTAAATGTCTCCATACATACCCATTTTACTGAACTTCAGCAATATATTTGTATAACTGCTGTTTTAAATTTGGCTGGTAGGTCTTTTTAGAGTTCTGATGTTCTTCCATGTGATTGCTTTGGTCATATTCTGAGCTACTTACAGGGAAGCAGTGCTTTGCTTACTTGTTTTGTAATAATTGTGGGTTTGCCTGTTAGCTGTTGACTGATATTTTTCATCGTGATTTGTATATCTGATCATAAGCAATCATATATGGTCTACATACTTCATCATTCATCTACACTGTGTGTCCCCTTAATGTGTTTGCAATAAGTAGCTTGCCATTTAAAAATGTGGTGAACTATAATTAGTGTATATATATATATGTACATACATATATATATTCTATATATATACACACACACACACAGGTCTCCCATCCATGGTACTGTCTCTGGATGCTAGGTTGGTTATAGATTGCAGTGGTTGCTGATTGCTGAGAAGTTAATATAGTTGTTATTGCTTGACACTTGTTAGAGATTATATCAATGCTCATGATTATATCGAACTGTGACCACATTTGGCCAATGAAATAGTGATACAGAAAATGTGAAAAATACTTAACATTTTACATTTAATTAATTAAGATTGATTTGCATTTCCTTGTATATTTCCATTTGTAAAGATATAAGACATGTTCTGACAAGTTGTTTTAATTTTATGAATAAATTATAAAATTTTTCTGCAAAAAGTTCTTATATTACAAGTTTTTATTTAGAAATTAATGATTTTTTGTCTGCTCAATATTGCTACATCTGTCAGATTGTTAACCTTCTGTTAGGCACTGCTCATCTCAGTTTGTTTGGGTATATTTTAAATTTTACCTTGAAATTAGTAGGCAGTTTTTTTATACCTTTTTAGCTATCTTTATAAACTTCCAAACAGTAATGATTATTAATGTTTTGGCATCAAGTCATTCATCCCCAAGGCCAAAATCTCTTTTCTAATCTCTCAGATTGATACACTTTGATGTAAGATATTTTTATATAATTTTTTACTTCCATAATTTAATTTTATATTGTTGAAATTGATTGATTGATAGTAAATAAATTTGATGTGTATGAATTTTTTTTTTTTTTTAAGTTGTGAATTCTTAAGTATAATTTTTTAAGTATATGTAACCTGAGAGATCGCTGCAACTAATATGAGGCATAAAGTAGCTGTGCCTGACATAGGGTAAAAATTTCCTGTCATATAAGTTGCAAAGAATATTGTTCTTAGGTGCAGTGCATATCTTACCCTGGAGGAGGGATACAAGGTACCACTTGCATTTTGAGCTATTTTCTTAACTTGTGGGAACAATTCTGTCCCTTGATGCTGTTATTATTAACAAATCTAATGTATACCTCTGGTCATGCAGTCAAAGTAAAAATTTTGTGTGGTTTTCAATGGAAACTTTAGCTAAAGTTATTAACACTTACCTACTTTTATTTCAAAGTAATTTTTATTGTAGTTTTACTCTTAATATTCATGACATTTTTATTCTTGTAATATAACTTAACAACGAGTGGACATCAATATCTCAGCAGAGGCTATTTTTTAAATATTTCTCTTCTAAACATATTTACTCACTTTTCATATCTTCATAACGATTTAGGCTGGTTTTGATCACTTCATTTTTGCTTAATGCTAATTATGAAGGAGAGTTTTTATACTCTACTCACTTTTAAATAGGGATAAAAAAATATTTATACCTTTGATTTGTTTTCATTAAAATATTTACTGTTACAGTTGCTATAAAATATGTATCCCATTTTATTTTAATTTTAGCTCTAAAGATTTCTTAAAATAGAATGAAAGATAAGAGGGTGTTTTTTAAATGTGTAAAGAATGGCATTCAATCTCAAGTCGTAGACAGTTTGATATTTTATGTTCATTGAAAATAAAATTCATGCACTGACCATGGTAAGCTAGTACAATATCTAATACATTGTTTGTGCTGGAAGGTGGTGTTCTTTCTGTATTATTACTTGTGTCTTGCTTGTCATATATAACTAATGTATTGATTCATAAAATTATGCATACAGGATGGTAAAGAATTCTTTAAATAATGAAATAATTTTTTTAAGATTTAAAGTGTATAGCATTCTATAAGTAAAATTATGAAGTTTATTTAATTGAATATATTTATTATAAAAAAAATATTTGCACTTTTAAAATTATTTTTACAACAGCATTTCCATTATTTGTATAATGTAAACTCTGAGGAAACAAAAATTTAAAGAGTGTATGTATTTTGTTTAATAAATAAATATATATTTCATATTTTTTTCCTATTTAATATTAATTTTCATGCATTGTAAAATAAAGCATTCTAAAATAATTTAAATTTTTTTTTTAAAGTGTTATGCATATATTTAAAGATCTAGATCCAAATCAAGGTTTGTTTAGTAAAGTTATTTATTGTCTATAATTCTCTTAACCTTAATTTTGAATAAAATAATTTTTATATTTTTTATCAGAAAAAAATTGTCTAGTTCTTTGTCATTTATTATTTTAAAGACTTCTTAAACTTTATCTGCAGCTTTACATTTATTGTAAAATTCCATTTCTCAATAGATGGATGGATGTGGATCCAGCACTCTGAAGTGCTATGTGTAAAAGTAAGTACTCCATTATAATAAAAGTGAAAAAGAACATTTGTTAAATATTTTAATTTGTAAAATTTTAAAGATATTCTCAAATAAAGAAAGTTTTCGGATTTATTCTTGCTGATTTTTATATAGGCAACTCAATGTTAAAGCAATAAATCAGGCTAGGCCATTAATTAAAATATTAATGTTTTTCCCACCAAATTTTTTTATTATTTAGCTTTTTTTTTCTCCCCATGATAGGCTATAACCTTATTCTAAATAACTTCTGAATGCTAAACATTTTAAATCTCATAAATGTAGTGATAGTTTTTTAGAAGAATTGTTGAATATTTAAAGCTCCTTGTATATATGTCTTAACAATTTTTTGTTGCATTTTTCTCAAATGTAGAAATTGTGAAATTATATAATGGAAATGCTTTTATATATGTATTCCAGTGGTGTATTCATGATTAAAACTTGTTAACGTATAGTTGTGAAAAATATTTATTAATGTTTCATATGAAAGTTTCAATTTTATCACTTTGTGTACCATAACATATGATCAGCATGTTTTTGTGGTGTTTTACTGTTTTTCATTTGAACATGTTGACATTTGTTGAATGATTTCACATTTAAAGTGCAAAGGAAAGAGTTAAGAAGATTTCTTTGTTTTCGTGATTGAACATTATGACCAAGTTTGATTATTTATAAATTTTAATAAATGTTAAAAGGATAAATATTAGCCTCAAAGCAAACACTTTTTTATGAAATATTAAAGTCAAATTTTAGAACTGAATGAGAAATACTTACTGTTCTAAATGAGGTTTATTTTCTCATCAATAAAAGATCTTAAAAACATTTTTATTAAGAGATATAATTCATATCTTATTGTAATCTACTTCCTGCACATTCCTATTCTATGTTCAAGATGTAAAACACTCATATATATATAAATACATTCCTTTGTTAATTTTTTAAAATATTCTTTAAAAAATATATTTATTGTAAGAAATACATAACCTAATTATGATTTTATTTGTGTATATTTATTGCAAATTAATAAAACTTTTGTTTACTGTAAAGAAAATTATTGATTATGAGCTTGGATGCCAAAAAAAAAAATCATTTATAGAAAGATATATCACTTAAAGTTATATGTATGTAGCATACCCAATATATATATGTAATTATATACATCAAAATAGAGTTTTGTATTCACTCAGTCTTTCAGAAAAATTGAAGGATAAGTTCTGTTGTATTACAGTGTTTGCTTTTTAAATAACTAACTCCTTTTTGGTTTTGTGTTTATCAAGGAATGGTATCATTTAGATTTTTGTTGTTTGCTGATTTTAATATTTTATTTTGTTGAGTGATGGCGATGTTAGAGTAAATTGATCAGATTTCATTATTATATGTTTATTTTTTATATATTAATAATATATCAATCAGTAGAGCTATTGAGTTATTTATGAGTTATTTTTATTATTATTATTATTACTTATTTTTCAATTCTGTGCATGTTGGGCTGAACTTTTTGGATTTCAAAAGTATGGGATTATAATGGCATTTCTATTTCTTCCTCTTTTTTTTTATTATTATTGATGTTGTTTTGTCAGTGCTAGAATACATGTAAATTTTATAATAGTCTTTTAGGGTTCTTAGTGTTGGCTGCATTTTTCATACATTGCTCAAATGTACTGATATAAAAGAAGACTCAAAATATATTTTTACTTATTAGATTTAACAAAGCTTTCTTATTTGAACTTCACTGGAAATTATATTTTTTGTTTTATTATTATTTGATCAATATATACCAAATTTTATCTGTGTTGCTGTTTTATAATATAATAAAAAAAATTTTGCAGCCCTAGTTTTGTTTTACATTTTTAGAAATATGGGGGCTTTCTTATTCTTTCTTTGTGTTTTGTTTGCCATAAATCGTTAAATTACTCTATTATCAATAGAAAGAGGAAAATCCTTGCTCTCAGAATATATCTCTTCTAATTCTTTTTCAGAATGAAAAATATCCAAAAAAAAAAAAAAATTATTATATGCAACAATAATTTTAAGTCCATGCTTGAATTTTAGTGTCATAAAATGTTATTAGATGAGAGAAAATTTCTTTTAATTGCTGTGCAAAAAAAAAAAAAAATCCCAGTAATGTTTTAGATATTTTTCTTGCTTTTTTTCTCTCCTCTTTTAATTGACAGCAATATGCTGAAAAATTTGTAATTATATTCCAAAGTTCAATTTTTAAAATATTATGTACTATTTCTTTAACAGGATTGATATTCATGTGAACAATTTTTTTTTTTTTTTGGTGATTTGAGTCTGTTGTCATGCCATCATATGAAAGTGGAATGATTTAAATGTTATGAAAGTTATCAAATGCACAGTAAATTGTACATACAAGCTCAAATTTATTGCATAAGATAGAAATTGTATGATGATTTTTTTCCCTTTTGTCAGAAGTTGCCCCAAAGTGAGTGCAGAGTTCCATGCTAAACTATTTCCCCATATATTTTATTATTCAAATTTTAACTATCCCTGAACAAATGTATTTTGAAGTTCAAATAAATTGTACATCTTGGTGTGAAATTTGTGTTATTAAAATAAATTGTTACTTTTTCACACTGCAAATTTTTTTATTCATTCTGAAATACTTTTAAATTTTACTTTTGGTTTTTGTAATTTTAAATTTTTATGCCAAAGTGCAAAATATATCACTGAAGTTAACCAAAATCTATAAAAATGAGAAAATACAAATATATCAATAAAATTTCTGTATTTGAAATACTAATTTAATTGCAGTATTTTGATTAATAGAACATATAATTGTCCTATACTGATATTTTGAAAGGAAAAAAAAAAATTGTTTCGAAGAAGAAAATTTTTTAAGTGATTATATGAGCTCATTGAAAAATTAAAATAATTAAAAAGTAACCTATTCAATATTTAGCTTCTGACTTTTAAGTGTATCTAGATAAACTGTAGAAGAAACCTTTTAAAAAAATAAGAATGTAATTTTTATGAAAAAATAATTTTCCAGTTAAATTTTTTCTGCACAATGAAGAAATAGAAATGATTATCATGAAATTTAATCTGTAAAAGCAGGCACCACTTTATATAAAAATGAATTTCATAATAAAATAGTCCTAGATTTAGGTTATTTTATCCTGAAATTCATTTTTATGTAAAATATCTGTTTCTATAGATTAAATTTTTTGACCACAACGTTTGAAGAAGAAATCTTTTAGAGAATTTTTTTTCCATATATATTTTATATACATATATTTAAAACATTTATTATGATTATTTTCTTTGTAAGCAGTTATTTAATTACTGTGGTTATATGCTTGTCTTGAAATGGGGAAATAAAATCCCCCCCCCCCTTCATTGCTTTTACTTCAAAAAGTGTGGTAAGGGCACGAAGGAGAGAAAAAAAAAAATCTTCTAAAACAGGACATTTACGTTTCCTATGTTATTTTCTAATCATGAACCTGCGATTCAGTTTGTCAAGTAAAAGCTAGTATGGGTGGAACCTCTTTTTTTTTTATACCGTGATCAGATAATAAGACTTCAATTAAATCCTACGTTTTTGAAATTCACACTATCGTGAAATTCATTGACCCATTGACAGCCGACTTAATGCACACCAATTAGCAATAATTTTACTGATTCGGGCCTTCGCATCCGCGGGCTTGTTACAAAATCGCTACATGGAAATCGGATTTTTGCAATATATAAATTTTTTCCATTTGAAAACTACTGATTGCTATGGCTTATTCTCTTTGTAATATCATCAGGTTCGTCTGCAAAATCGAAAATAATGCGATAAGAATTAAACTTTACGTTTTACATAGTAGTTTGCCACACTCTTGCCCAACTGCAGAAATCTGGCGTTTTCATAGGGGTAGAAAATGCATTAATTTTTCATTCTTTGCTGGAAACATTGTTTTTGCACTTGATAATGAATCTATGCATTTTAGTTGTTAAATAGTAATATTATGAAATCAATTCTAGGCCGCAAGCAATTCAGATATTCGATGGAGAAATGAAGAACAAGAAAAGTATGATTCACTAAAAGCCCCTTCCTTAAAAAAATCATCGATATTTTATAAAACAATAAATACAAAGGCAGTAGACATTTCTTGCAATGACTTGTTATCCAATGCCTTAAAAGCATTGGAAAGCGGCATTTCATTACGTTGAGTAATAATTTATGATTATTTTTCAAATTTATTATTATATATTTTTATTTCTTTTAGTCATTTGCCGAATTTGATTCAACTGCTTTTTCTTTTTTGAATTGCTAATATCGATAGTTAACAGTAGTTTCAATTATTGCTGTTTCCCTGTGCAGTACAAGTAGCATCGTAAGTCTTAATTAAATCTAAAAATAAATGATGTTAATATTGCTCAGTTTTTGTTAACTTTACATTTCATTTTAATGAAGTGAAAATACATGAAATCAAAATATGCTATTTTGCTGAGTTATTCTTTTTCAAATAATCTGAAACTTTTTATCGATGCACTTTATTTTTGCGCCCAGTTTTAAATTTGAAATAAAATTATGAATTATCATTATAGACAAAAAGTTTACGTGAAATTATTTTACGTCTTATAATAATGCTTTAACATGAGAGAAAAAAATATTTTTAAAATTTTTATTTTACTTCTAAATGTTAATGATATTTGCTTTGGAATTTTTTATTCTTGGATTTGATTCTGTCTTTATCTTTTACAAATCTGCATTGCATTTCCTGTGTGTACCGTTCTATTTCTACCTTTTAAAACTCTTTTTATTCACATAAGAAACTGAAAAATGCTTGGAAATTTTAACTCTAATTATGTATAATACTTTTTGTTTATTCGTCTAACAATATGCGCATTAATTCTTGCGCCCCAAAAAAATTTCATCAGCTAAACTATCACCATTTTTTTAATAACTTCATGCTTTCGTGTGTAATCATTTTACATTCGGATTTATTAACTAGGAAATTACATTTGATTGAACATGGCTGTTTTAATTTCACTTGGTATAACGCGTTTAACTAAATCCATGGGATTGATTGCTTCATAATAAAGCTTATAATTATCAATGTGTATATCTTAATATATATAAATTACGTGTCACGTTGTTTGTCCACGATGGATTCCTAAACTACTTAACCGATTTTAATCAAATTTGAACACCGTGTGCAGTTTGATCTAACTTAAAAGATAGGATAGCCCTTTTTTTGAATTTTTAATTAGAATTTTAATTATTATTTAAAAACTAACTTTCCCGCCAAAAAAATCTTTTCATTTTCCCCACCGCCAAATGAGTACGGCTTCAGTTTTTTTCCCCAACAGTCATGAGGCTGGGCTTAAGATTTTTCGGCTAATTATTTGAAACAATTCTATTTATTTTATTAATGTTTGATGCATTTAAAATTAAACATTGTTAATTAATCGATCTTTCAGATTCATTCTTAAGTACTTTTGAATTAAAATAAAACAGAATAAAGAAAATTAAAAATTTCTAATCTGCATAGCGTTACCCCAACTGGCGTAGAAAAACTCACGCATTTGCGTTACCGTAACTAGCGTTGAAAATTCACGCATGTGCATTGTGTTCTGATTGTTGACATGACAACCATTATCAACGGATGATTTAAATTATTTTTAGGTTAGGTGCATGTTTTTGTAATTAAATTGTATTTTTGTTAGTTATATATTTTTTGTATACGCTTATAGTTTTAAGTACATCGTTTTTTTTAGTTTTTTTTAACCTGTTTTCAACCGATTATTTTAAACGATTCGTCTTATTTTCTTAGTGTTTGATGCATTTAAAATTAAACATTGTTAATTAATCGTTCTGGTCATAATGAATCTGAGAATATTTTGTTGACAAATTCTTGAGATATTACATAAATTAAAAAAGATATTCTTTAGTGCCCATAAAGTTTAAACGCTGAGTGACTATTTTCAGTAATCATATTACAAAAAATTACTTTGTTTCAGTAAAAAATATTATTATATTAATTGCAGATTAATCCTTTTCACTTTAATTTATAGTATAAATTCTACGAAACTAACAGAAAATTACAGAGATACATATTACGTTATGACGGAAGGCGTTTATAATATTATGAGAAAATTATATGATATCAAAATTTGAAGTTTTAAAATATTTTGATGAAGAAGCTATTAAAATAGGAATTGCATAAAATATTTAATTATTAAAATTTAAACGAACATTAAGATTGGCGAACCGGCTGGTCGCCAAAGGCGGCTAGTAATTTATAATGTGCGTTGCGCAGTAATATCATATTTTTAAAAGTGTCACGAAATTATGATTTGCAATAAATCTGCTCAACAATGCTAGAGACCGCTTAAAAGGCTACACTTACTTATATATTAAAAGATTATTTATAATGAAAAAGAATATCTGATAAGTATATAAAAAGACAACATTCAAGTGAATGAATTATTAACCCTTATTGTGGCAAGATTGCTTTTTTAAAGAAAAGCAAAAGAGAAAAAAAAATGTATATAGGTATGTATATATAAAAATGTGTAAGAACAAACATTTAGGCATGTGTATTTATAATAAACATACATATTTAGGGGTACAGACATATTGTATGTAATGTATGTATGGTATACTATACAAAATGAACATAAGGGTTAATATGATGAGTGAATGAATTATTAATACAATAAATGATTAGTAAATGCAGTCCAGTTTATTGAATTTAGGTCCTTGCAATTTACTTTAAACTTAAAATTTTGATAGACCTGTTACTTATATTATTTTACAACATTGCTTTAAAATAAGACAAACTTAAAAGAAGGGAAAAAAAAAAAAAAAATAGATGAACTTGAAAAAATTTTTTTCTTGATGATGACTTCTGAAATTAAAATCTTAACTATAAATACCACAGGACTTAAACAAACATTATTAAAAGCATACTGTAAACAGAAATTTTCACAATAAATCAAATCTTCATTCTGGGACAACAGCAAGTTGCCACAAATATTCAAGAGAAAATTCTTGTGGCAACAATGAAAACAATTTGAGTCTCAATACAACTATGAAAAGTGTAATAAAATATACGCACAATTTTTTTAAACCCAATTAATTAATTAGTATTGGGTTTAAAGTTGTATGGAAATTAAAAAAATATCGTTGACTTTTAAAATTTTTTAATTCAATATATATATATATATTGCAATGACGTTTTTGGAAATTATGGTGGAAAGACTAGAAAATTTCACTTAATTTTTTTAAAAATTGAAATTCTAATTAAACTTTTTAAAAAATCGTTTTGAGTTGCACATTCTATACTCCAAAGTCTATTCGTTTCAAATTTGGTTGTTCTAAATCTAATGGATCGGCAATATACTCACATTCTTCTTTATCATTAGTTGGTTTTTCATGGACTGTGGTTCTAAACCCAAACATCATATTCAGGTGTATTGGAAAATATTGAAAGCATTTTCCAACAGATATGGAAAGTGAATTTGTAAACGGTGGACAGAGTATAAGCTCTAAATTATTGTCTTAAATTTGTAAACGTTGTTACTTGCAATTTTTCTATCCTTGCAGGACAATAACTGTAGCAATAATTCGTATATTTAACTAAGAATTCTTTGTAATTGTACTTTTGTAATTCTAAAGCATCTTGTAAAACGGGTTTTTTTTTTTAACTATAGATTTATCTGACTTAACATTATTATTATTATTATTATTTTGCATTCCTTGTTTCTTTATAAACAGGTTTGCGATTTTAGTGATAAAAGATCCGCTGTTCTGAGATGCTAATTTGGCAAGTATAAAGTGAAATCAACTTGATTCGTGATGTATGAATGCAAACTTTCGATATAACTGTAGCAATAAATTAAATGGTTTAATAGAATATTGAATATAATTTCGTGGCGATTGCGGTCGTTGAGTCCACATCAAGGACAAGCACCAGTGTCCCACCTGTAGAACTAACGCCACTATGTGATGCGGTCAGATGAGAAATCTGTTTGAGTTAAGTAAAGAAACAATGAACATGTAGCGATGCATTTTGTTAATAATGACTTGATATTTAAATGTCTCTTTTTGCTAAATATTTAAATGTCTAATGGTAACTAAACAAATTTATTTACTTTGAAAGAGAATGCTGACATCATATTTTTATATAACTTGTTAAAGATATATCCTGTGCATCGTCTTTGATTTTATGTTTTAAGGAATGCATTGTTACTTAGTATCAGTAAGCTGTCCAATAATTAATTTTTTTTTCCAAAGTGGAGTAAAAAATACATAAAAATAAACAGTTTTAAAATATCCTTAAATTATAAATCATTTGTAGTTTTTCTAAATGCTCTGCAGCAACAAAAATTCTTTTAAAATTGATTAACCAAACATTTTTTCTAACATAAATATTAGAATAATTTATGGCTGTAGTAATTTTAAAGAACAAGCAAATTCCATTACATGGAAACATGCATTTTGATTAATTTTGGCATGGAGTGGATAACCATGTGCATATTTATTTAATCATTTTGAAAATCTGCTATAAAAGTAATCATTGATTCACTACTGATCATCGGATTGAAACTTTGCAAGTCCCACTACTGTAAAATATTTCTAATTATCTTAAAAAGAAAAGGGAAAAAAGCTGTACATTACCAAATATTGTATAGATATATCGTCATGTGGGACACTAAGCCAGCATTTATAATTTCAGGTGAAATGAAAAATATTTCTTATAGTTGAAGAAATTGGACAAAATTCTTCGTCAGCTCGTTTTATTATTATTATTTCATGCATTCCTAGTTTATCCAAAACTAAGTAGGAAAAAGGTTTCTACAACTTGATGATGATAAAGATGAATGACTTAGCTCTTTCGTACAAAAGATATTTTTTCTAAACTTGAGGCCCAATAGCTAATTCCTAAACCATTAAATTTAAAAATATACATTTTGTTGGAAAAATGCTCTAAGAGGCGTAAAGAATTTATTTTATGTTGTTTGAGTACATAAATGTTTTGCTGAAAACATTACAAAGTTTAAATTTTTATACACTCCTCCGGTCTTATCAGTCATGCCGAGAAAAATATTTTTCATTTATTGACATTACAAAGATTTCCAATTTTTTTTTTTGTGTGAATAAAATTGAACGAGTTATAAAACTTGAAATATCCTTACTTTAGACCGTTTTAATGGAAGCACTGAGGCTGCTGTTGATTGGCTTAAAGTAAATAAATTTAAAACTTCGCCCGTCGGTTAGTCTTAATTGCTAAAAGTGTTGTGTCAAGGATACTTCACAGTACTTTGTTGTGTCAAGAATAATTTATAAAGTATGATTAATAGGTCCGGGCTTGGAAAGAATGTAGAATTTTTACCTTTATGCACTCATTAACCAAAGGAATACAAAATGTAATTCTTTAAGTCCCTTTGAACATTTTACCTATAGAAAGTATATACTTATATCTAACTACTTAAAAATTAGGTATTAGAATAGACATCCTGTAATGCAAACTTAGGTTGTCTTCCATGAAGACTTTCAGGAGAAACTGACTCACAGTTGTGCTCATTTTAAGGAAATCTAGTATCATCCTGACCTCATTAAGACATTCCTAACTAAAGTAAACATCAGTTCGTCAGGAGTTAACATGATGGTAGTTAATTTCAAAACAAGAGGACAAAACGAATAACTTGCTTCCTTCAAATATTGTGTGCATTTTGTTAGCGTTTTGGTTCATGAGGCAACCATTGTATGCAATTTGGCTATAATGCCAGGGACCACTGAAAATTAAAAATTTCTCTAGATATATATAACGAATGAAATCACCATGTCTAAAAATTTATAAAGAAAACACTGACAATTTATTTTGGTTTTCAATTTCATTTTGAATCCATTTGACTATATTCTGTTCTCACCGCTGTTCAGTTTTAAACGATAAACAGATTGTCATTATCATTTTATTTATAAACTTGTACTAAAAAATAAGGAATTTACAGAAACGGTTATCCTCCATTAATGATCACTGAAGATGCTATTATTTGCTGTTTCATCTGAAAAGTCGTAATTAGTTTAAGTACTTTTGAAATCTTTCATGATAAAATGTTTGTAAGGAAAGCTGGCTGCTTCGGAGCAATTCAGATTCAATTATTTTCTGTTTCGTGAGTTCGTGCCATTGCTTAAGTGATTTTTTTTTCAAAGTTGGATTTTCTTAAAAAGACATAAATTTCTAGGCCTGAAGATAGAAATTCAGGAAAAATATTTGATTTTGAGAAAGGGATTAAAGGATTTTTGTCATCTTACTGGAATTTGTATTTGGAAACTGATTGGTTTAACACGTTAAGAGGCATGTCTGTTTTACCGTCCTTTCCATCTTGTTTCTGATTTCCGATTTGTTTGATATGCTAAAAATCGTAGGTCGATGTAAAATTACAATAGGTGTACTATTTTTTGATCTCCAAATTAAAATTCATTGAGAAAATATATTTTTAAAAATGTAAATAGTCAGTTAACGATGACTAACACAGCCTGAACGAAAAAATTATTGTTTCTTATGACACTTGCCAAGGACAAGCCCGCTGTTCTAAGACAGCCGATTTAGGCCTAAGGGGGAGCGCCTCTTGTTTTTATCGTAGAGACAACTTGGGTCAAGAGTACGACTTGACTACTCACGCATCACTCATTCGCTTGCACAACCTCTTTTTACAGGAGGGCACATTCACACATCTCACAGATAGAACAGGAAGAACAACCATGCCCAAACCTGGACTCGAACCCGGGACGCCTAGATCACGGGGAAGATGCGCTACCCCTATGCCAGAACGCCAGAAGAAAAAATAATTGTCAATCAATAGGAACTGATGTAATCTGAACTGAAAGTATGAAGTCAGTCACCGGTGCTTGATGAGATACGAAATGAAAGTATTCTGTCAATCATCGATGATTGACGCTGTCCGACTAGGAAGTTTAGTGTCAATCAACGGTAATTGACATGTCCCTTAACGTGTAAATTTAGTTTAATTAACATCCCGTTTCCAAACTTTGCTAGTTATTTTAAGATGGATCTCGTCTTTTCGAATCATGGTAATGACAACAACGGCAACATCGTGATGTTTCGGAGTTCTGCGGTGTGACAAAGTGGTCACGAGCACCTCCATATCATAATTTGAAATGGCAATTATAATTTGCAAGTTTAGCGAAAGATTAAAATTAATTGAAACTAGTTCAGAAAACGGCATGATGCTCTAACATCATGAAATTTGGTGTAATAATTAAGTTGATATTTTTATAATATAATTTATTAATATAAAATAATATTTTGATTATTTATGGGGGGATTGGTGAACTTTAATGGAATCGCGTTGCATGTGCCTTTTACTATGGGGGATGGAATTAACTATTTTAATTAGTTATTTTTTGAAAAAACCCAGAAATTTCATACGTTGTAGCCTATCCAAGGCCGAAGCAGGAATAATTTTGAGAGATTTTAATCTACCAGATGGATAACAGAGTTAGAGAATTCTCAGTCTTTTTACGGACAGGAAGTTAACGTAAATATTGTCATTTGCAACTCTAGGTATTTTTCTGGAGCTGGGCACAGCCGGATCATAAGCTGGCATTTGAAATAACTCGTTACGAATCTGGAGTAATTTTTCGAAGAGCTTAATTGATGTTCAATAAATTCCGAAACCGGTTCAATTTGGAGGTTATTATAAAGTATTTTCTTTCTGATGTACCAGAGTGCATTAACTACCTTCATCAGATGTTTATTTTGAAAAACTTGCAACTTCTTAATGTTTTGGGCAGAAATGGCTCCTCAGATGTCATGATAATGATGGTGATGACGGGGACAGTTTCTGAGTCATTATTCTGATCTTCAATTTTTTTACACCACACTGAGGAAAAAGATTTCATTAGAATTTAACAGGTACCTGGCCTTAGGAACATACAGAAAGCAACAAAAAATGGTATTTTTTGTTTCATTTAGTGGCTATATGCAGAAAAGACGGGATAATAATTGAAACTCCATATAATATTCGCGTTCAACGGGAAACGCATATGTGGAACATGCTAATGAAAACTATTTAGGGCTGTTGTAAATACTTCTCGTTGATAAATTGGGATAACAATTGATGTAATTCTGTAATATTTTTGTAAACACCTTATACCAACTTGCGGTGTATAACTAATTCGTTTTTTTTTTTTTTTTTTTTTTTTTTTGAGTTGTGTTCACACAAGCACAGACGAATATGCAGACTTTCAAATAACATATAATAAACAATAATAGACGATATAATAAGTTTTTTTTATATTATATATGCCAAAATTCGAACCCAAAACTTTGAAATTGAAGAATATTTAATTATGAATTGATAGGAATTTAAAAAAAATATCTGTATAAACTATATGCTTTCTTTGTAGGAGAGAAAAATGCAAGATACATTCTTCTGCAACAAATGCTGAAACTTAACTTTAAAATAGATAAATATTTAGTAAATTTAACTTTAACTTTAAAATAGATAAACAAAAAAGTTTTGAATTTAAACTTCATAATAAAATTTAACTTCCACTGAAAAAAAAAGAAAAGAAAGAAACCTTGTCTTATGCCAAGTAATTCACATAACGAAGAAAACAAAATGTAAAGAAAAGACTGTCTTAACGGGCGATGGCTCGCAAAATGATTGCCGAGGGGACATCTTAACGTCACATGCAGAAATCTGACTGTATCTCATTTTTAACATTTAACATTTTAACATTTATTTGCTGGTCGTTTTTTTTTTTAAATTTAAAAGCTGAACTGTAAAATATCTAGTTAATTGAAGAGTTAATGCGTGGTACATTACTTTGGTAAGCGTTATGATTTGACATTGTGACATATGAGGGAGTATTCCAATAACATGTGAAGGCAAATACAAACACAGTCAGCATCATTATATGTCAAAACAAGAAGTTGCGCAGGAGATTCGTAAGAAAAGGAGAAGGGATAACAGCTTCATTATAACATCAGCTTGTGAAATAAAGAAGATGCAGGAAGCATGGAAAACTGCTACCTCTTATGTTAAGAAGTTTTATTCTAATAAAAAGTAGTTGTTCTCACTACAAATTTATATAATGATAATACTGTGTTTCATTTCAACGAAATTGTGAAGAGCAGGTGAAAACAAATGTCATCAGATAACTTTCTTGTAAAAAAGCATGCATTATAAATAATAAATTACATTATTATAAATTTGCTTGATTTTTTTTTTTCGGAATGAAACGTATTATCCTATTTTACATCGATCCTAGGGAAAATATTGTTTCGTTCAAACGATTGTTTCGTATTACAAGGAAGATTCGGGAGCAAATTATGTTCGTTAAGCGAAGTTCCACTGTATTTCAAACAGATTCCTTTTAAAGTATCATTTTCATATAATAATAGCCGTCTTCGACGTTCTTTTATTTCGCCTGGAATATTAGTTGCGTTAACTTTCAGTTAAATCGCTTATGTACAATTTTATGTTCATCTTTCTTGCAGGAAAATATTTTTAATCAACTACTTGTAACAGAAATCAAAGCTATGTTATTTTTATAACCTTTTATCGTCTCTGTTCATTGTGTATATGAAACATCTTAACAATGTCAAGTTTCATGATATCACAGCGCTATTGAAAATGTAACTATCCGAATAATTCATCTAATTTTCGTGATATTGTAGCCTCACCTGCTTATACATCATGTAAAATAAACAACTATTAAATAAAATCCTTCTTTCTTAGTTTTTAACAATGGAAGAAAATTATGCAATAAAATATTTAACGGTGGGAAAAAGCAGTTTGAATATTAATTCAGCAATAAAATCTATTAAAAATTATACAAAAAAAAATGTTTTTAGGAAATTGCAAAAATTTAGGAAAAATTTGCTAGGCAATTAAATTGGTTTCATTAAAAAGATAATGTTTCAAATTTTATAATGATGTAAAAAATTAATTTGGGAAATAATATTTTCGGGACTTGTCGTGGAAAAGTGTCAAAATTTCGCTTAATTTTTAATTAATTAAAATATAAGAAAAGGATTGCGCTGAGATATTTAATCTTTCAAAATGTAATTGTGCCAAATTTAGTAACTCTAGATCTTACAGTCTGTCTTGCTAAATCCCAACACACACGCACGTACAGACACTCAAACATTCATCTTTATTAGTAGTAAAGATACAGATTACGTTGCATCTAAAAAGTAGCTAAATCTTATATATTATGTAGGTTAACTAATTTAGAATTGCATTCTCAAAGACAGAGAAAGAGCAGAATTATTTGGGATATTCAAGGCAAATTTATTACTCATATTGTTTCATTATTTTTGCCTTATTCTTAGAATATTTTTGATATCTTTTCATAGCAAAAAATTCATTTGATTTTTCGTATTAACAAAAAGAGAATCTACATTTCCTTTTCATGATACGCAAAATATTAATCATGCAAGTGAAACCAAAAGTTATAAATACTTAAGCAGAAGAATTTAAATGATTTAAAATGATTTTGATGAAATTTTAATAATAAATGAAACGCGAAATATTCAAGATTTTTTTTCAAGTAAATAATTAAAATGAGATAAGTTCTGTAGAAACATGTTGCATTTCATAACTTTGTTTGCAACTGGTGATATTTCTAGATTACTTTCAGGAAATTAAAAAAAAATTAGTGAATATTTTGAAATTAATAATATTTTAAAAATTCATAAAAAATGAAATAGAGTTTATAGTAAAATAATACTAAGAATGAAGTAATATAGTAGCGACATTTTAAAAATATGCATTTTCTTTCTTTTTTTTTCACTTCCAGATATATGGGAAATGAAATATAAATATAGACGAGGCTTTAATAAAAGTTCCTAAGCTACTAATTGAAATATGCATATGATTAAAATTAAAATTTTAAAGATATTTAATTATTTAAGACTTTTGGTATTTGCGGGAATAAATTCAAACACTTGGAATAATTTAAAGCGAAAATGGATTTTTATATTTCAATGGCATTGTTTTTAGTATTTGTCTATTTTCATCATCTTAATTCATTGCGAATACCATTTAGCTATTAGCTCTATCTTATTAAAAAATATTTTTGTTTTTATTTATTCCATTAAAGTAAAAGCAGATCCTAGCTTTCTGTTTCTTAAGAAAGTTCAATGGATTTAGCGTTTTTATACTGTTTTCCATTTCTCTGAATTCACTTTTAATTTATGCCTTTCCATTATCTTCTTAAGTTGTTTATCCTCTTCATGTTGGTAAACAAGCTTTAGGCTTTTTTTTAAATATTGTGTCGATTTTGAACTTATTATTTTTTAATTATGAATTTGTTTTGCATTAATTGGGGGGGGGATATGCAGTTACTATCTTTAAAGGATTTAACATGCATTTAATAAAATGTGCTTGGCCAATTCTTTTAAAGAAATTTCAGAATTCAGATTAAAAAAGAGTAATCAATTGGTTTTTAAGCAATTATTTACAATGCAATATATTTAATCCGACATTACCATGGCAACCGTAGCATAACCTTAATTCTCTCTTTGGTTTAGGTTCCCTTTTTCTTTGTTCTCGCTCGCTAATACGCATACTCCACAAAGAATGAGTCATTCAAGTGATCCGGCGATCTCACTTAAGTTGCGACACATCCACCCACTTTTTGAGTAAATATCCCACAAGTACACTAAAAATTTTTTTATCATATTACAAGGTAAAGATATTTATCAAATTAGACAAGCAAAGAAAACCTAGAATTAAAATACAACATTTATACTATACAAATTTAAATGAATAAAACATGTAATACCATTGCAAACTTGATACAAATTACAATACAAAATACTAGAATTACAAATTTCAATATAAATTTTAATTTTAAATATAAATATTTCAAGAAGGCACAAACTAAATATATTCATTTTCAAACTACATTAAGGAAATAAACGTATGCAATCTTTAAGATTTCTATCAAATTGGTTTATTTGAATTTTCATGAGTTGACTCTGAGTATGAGTTGAGTTTCATTGGAATGTGTAAAATTCTTTTTTTTTTTTTTTCAGCTTTACTTGAAAAAATTATTCTTAATTGTATTGTATTGCCAATAGATTTATTTTAGCACTTTTTGCTAACTATGTTTTTCATTGAAATAATCTTAAGGATGTCGGATTTATCTGCATCAATTTCAATAGCTTACAGTCACACTCCTGCGATTTTGTAAAAAATTTTTTGGCTAACGAAGAGCTCAACCACAGTCTCAGTTCAGAGACATCTTCATTTAGCAACGAATAAAGGTTATTCTATCTTCTCATGAATGCTCTTTGTAACTTCGAACTCCTTTGCTTTATCACTTCCATTGGGAAATAAATTTAAACTTATATCAACCTCAAAAATCGCCTGATTTCTGCATCTAGGTTGGTTTTGTGCCTAATTTCTTTGAAGAATATTTCTCCTTCTTGCCAATAAATGAGGTTAAATTCCACTGAATGAGGACTGAAAGAGGATTTAAGACATTTTATTATGTAACCAATGAAAGACAGGATTTTTGGGAAGCATAGAGAACTCGAAAGGTTTTATTCTCAGTCTGGAACTGGAAATGAATGATTTGTAACAAAACTGTTGAATTACGTGAAAAAATGAGGAATTAATATTGAGGATTTATTTTATGGTATGATTTCTACATTGGAACAAAGGTAGAACAGATCTATTCGCATCAAAACGCAAGAGCGAAAGTAAGAGAAGTTCTTGAAGAAGAAGAGAAAGAAGAAGAGGAGAAGAAGAGAAAGAAAATAAAAGATTCTTATAGGGATTTCTTCGACACGCGTCGATGTAGGAAAGGAGATCTTTTGAAAAGCTGTATTAGTCATCAATTTTTGAGAGCGGGGGTTGGGTATAATTAAATTAAAAATAGAATTTAGATCGGGAAATAAGAATTTTTTTTATTAAAGTAATATGAGCTAATTTAAAATAAAAAATAAGAAATTAATTAGGATTTAAAATAGATTATCACTAAGATTCACTACGATTCAACACATTTTCAAGACGTGAAAATGCGTTGAATCCCATCGACATGCATCCTTAGTTTAGAGTGGTACCCAATTAGAGATTCAAATTTAAATCTATAGTAAAGGTGATACTTAAGTTTCTCTTATCATTACATTCAGGTAAAATTCATTTTGAGCAGGGAGACTAAAGATATAAAAAAATAATAAAAAGTTATACTTGTAAAAATATTTTGTAAACTTAGATGATCCACAATATAAACAAAAATATTAATAAAATTTTTAATATAATAAAGTCCAGAACACATTTTCTGCAGAAACTCAGCTGATAGTCTTTACTTAGTGAGGACTGACTTTAAGATATGCTTCCATATAGTGTCATTAAACTGACTTGCCAAAACTATCAAATTTGGAATAAAATAGTATAATAGTAAATTGCACTCATATAATGATAAAATATCGAAATAATTATGATTCTTTATAAAACTACTGGATGTTAAAATAATAAACATGAGATTTAAAATACTCTTCTAATAAACATTAACACTGAAATAAATGGTAAAAAAATGGAAAATGTTTGATTGAAAAAGAAAAAACATTTGTGAGGGTGTGAGATGTGAGATTTGAAAAAGAAAAACATTTGTCCCACTAGGTAGCTAAATAGCAGCTTTAGAGGGTGACACCCAATGACCTAAAATTAGAGCAACAAGAAGAGGAAGGTGATTCTTGTTTTCTTTCTGCTCTCATCCAGATGCTTTCGTTTCCAAAGATGAGAACAGAATATCCGGGCTAAAAATAGAAAAGGGTAGAAATTAATCGAGAGATTGTCCTTATACTCATGCCTCAATAAAACTGCCGTGTTTTAATACTTGTTGTGATTGCACCTATCACAATAATATCACCATGAAGAAAAAGGATATTAACTTTTACGAGTGGAGACAATGGACTAACTAAAGTAGGATTCTATCTGAGAAATGAGAGAACAAAATAAATAAATAAAAGTGTTTTTTTTAATTCATGATTAAATTTTGATTTTTCTGAGGGGTAACAAGTTCTTAATTTTGACACATGGACAATGTCAGTAGCTTTATTTGTTAATGCGTTTGGTTTAGTCATTTCATAATTAAGTTATTTCATAGTTTACATCAGCAAGTTTAGTTTTTCGCTTGCAGTTTTTCGCGTTTTTGAGTGACCGTGCTCACAGACCAACATATTTCGAATGTGTGTTTTTTAATGCTGAGAAGATCTTGTGTACGAAGTTTCTTTAAATATCTAGATGGAATTTATCGACGTCTTCAATTCCCTTTTTTCATTTTCCAGAAAGTACAAATAACTTTTTAAGACACACAAAGATTCAAAACTGAAGATTCATCTTAATCTTAAAATCGAATTTTAAACGATTATAATAATTGTTCTTTTTATCGTTTGCGAACGAGAAAATAAAAATAAATAAATAAAAGATTACCGTAGATAAAATATAAAAAGGGAGGAAAAATGTTTTTTTTTTTTTTTTTTTTTTCATTCGTTTTCGGAGGTCTTTGTTTCTTTTCGCTGCAATCTAAAAGCTAAATCTAACTACTAACATCTTGCCATCGGGCAGAAATAAATAAATATTTATTGAAATTAAAAACAGGAATTTTTTTCAGGACTTTAAAAGGCTTTCTAAACTTAAAAATTCAGAATGAATATTCTAAAAATAAATCATGATAAAAGAATATTTCATCTTTGCTTGTCAAGACTTGAAAGCTTGTTTTAAAATTTAAAAATTTAGAATGAATATATTAGAAGATCATAATAGTGGAATATTTCTTCTTTTTATAAATTGATGAAATTAACTTTAAATTATGGTAATTATTTCCCCATAATATTTTTTAATCTTGGATATTGTGCCTTATTTCTTAAAATTTTATTATGTGGAATAATAAAGAGAATTTTGATTGAAATTCCAAGAATCACGAAAATTATAATTGGAGTCACGCTAGTAAAATCAACGTGTAGTTCTAAAAAGAAAAGGTAATGACTTTTGCTTATATGGTATAAAGGTAATGACATTTGCTTCTAATATATTGAAGAAAACCGTAATTTTTTAAAAATAAAAATGTAATTTAAAACTTGATAAAAAATATTTTTAGAGAGCGTCTACTACTCAAGAAATAACGTCGTGCTAGGAGTATTTAGGAACTTTTTTTGGCAAGCATATCTCTTTCTCAATTTTCAGATAACTAATAAGAACTCGTCATGTTAAAATTTATAAAAGCAATTATACTGCATGAATCATCATGGAACTCAAAATTACAAAGTTCTTTCATTTTAATTTTCATGAACAATTTTAAACCTATTAAAATAAAAGACTTGATATAAAAATTAAGTTTCTTGGATTTTTTTTCCCTTTTTGATTTCGAGCAGTCGTCAAATTGAATTTCTAAACCTGTATAATCGAAATGAGAAATAATTCCTGTATCTAAATTTAGATTTTTGTTAAAAATTATTATTTTTAGTTATAGCATTTGTGAAATAAAATTAAAGGAAATAATAAAGACTTTTCTTCTTTCTTCCTATTTTTAAACGATTACTTTGGTTCAGTTAGATAAGGGAATTGGAATATTCTCCACAACAAAAATTATCGAAATTTGTGTTAATAAAGGGGATTTTTCTTCTCTACTAGGAATTATCATTGTTGTAATACATAATTGGACTGCTTTTAAAACTTCGTAAATCCAAATTGTTATGAAAACGTTATTTATACGTTTTCTAACAGAAAAGAAATTCGTGAAATATAATTTTAAAACCACCTAGAATTTGTGCTCCAAGAGAGCTCTTTAATATGTGAGTAATTGCTTAGTAATTACAACGAACTTGTTTTCATTTTAACATGCTTAAAATAAAAATAAAAAAGTATTAAATATCATATAATGAAAAAATCTGAAAAATGCATATATTTTTACTGTAAATAAACCCTCAAAATATATTACTGCCTAGAAATAAGTAAAGTATATTTCTCAGATGTATTGTAATATAAGATTTTATATGTATGCGATGAAAACAATTTTGTATTTTCACACCTAAATTAAAACACACACACACACACACACACACACACACACACACACACACACACACACACACACACACACACACACACACACACACACACACACACACATTTTTTTTTTAGAAAAATGCAAAAACCGGTATATTTTTATCATATGACATCTTTTGTTTACATTTTTAAAAGCTTTAAAGCAATTTATGAGCTTACGACATTTTAAATCTATGCATATTATACATTTTCAGAATCTATGAAATATTAAGGGGTTAAAGGTAAAATTGAAAAATCAAAGGCTAGAATAAAAAAAAAAAACTAATTTTTTAATGAATAAAATACTACGACTTGAATGATTCATTTTGAAACTAAATGATAGATAGTTTGGAACAGACCTCCTGTAAGTGATCCGCAGTCAGATTCCGATTTCTACATTGCAGAGTCAGTATCTGCCAGTAAATTAAAAAGAGAATGCATGTAAGAATCTTCCAGCAGTTTTTTTAAGTTAAAAATTTTTGATTTAAATTTCATGTAATTACTGACAATGCAATAATTCATCTTTTCATAAAAAGAAAAAAATAATCTTTTAACTACTGAGACAAATTTATAATATTGCTTCTCCGCCCAATTTATGGTAAGGAAAAGAATTTTACTGATAGTTTTAATGGATGCCGAGTCAACGATCCTTCGCCCTGGCAACAAACTTGAGCAGTTGTCAATGGACTTCGTGAAAAAAGCGAAGGAAACAGAATATTCGAGAAATGTGATGATATTTTTAATAGAAGCGAAGGTACTATATTTATAGAAGTTCTCTGCACTCTCACGGATAATTATAAAAAACTGAAATTTAGAGTTATGGTGAATGAGTTGAGTTTAAGTGAGTAGATGAGCGAATACTCCCTGAGAACTTTGTGTTGTTACATTAATTTAGTACCTTTTTGCTATTTATAAGCTGATGTTTACTGCAAGTACTGTTTTAGGTACACATCGTTTGCGTTTTGCTTCTGTGAATTCGTACTTTCGTTTAGTACGAATTCACGAAAATTATGAAATTATTATTAAAAGTTCGAAATTTGGATTATGACCGGATTTGAATTATGACCATAAGATATGGTGATTATTCCTTCTGTCACACAGTAAATTTTTCCAAACTGTGATATTGAGTTGTGTCATTTATAATTTTTATTATAAAGAATTATAATTATTTACAACGAAAATTTTAATTGGAATTTGAAACTTCTCATATGTGTTGTTAGAGTCACGCTATAAAATCAGCGTGCAGCTTTTAAATGAAAAAAAAATGTCATTTTTTTAATAATATGATGTAATATGTTGCTAATTTTCAACAGAAGCACATTTCTCATGGGTAGTTGTTGGGTTTGTTTCATGGGTAGTTCATTTCACGTAGTAGTTGAAATCATAATGTATTCTTGTATAAATTCATGTAGACGTGATTTAAAGGGACTGGATTGCTGCATTTTCAAATTTAGATCTTTTAGTAAATTTAAGAAAGAAAAGAGAAAGAAAGATTTAAGAAAGAAAGAGTTCCCCTTAGTTTCTGGAATAAAGATATTTGAAAATTTTTTCCCTAAAGCCACTATGTTATCTTAGATAGAAATTCAATTTTTCATTAAATGCGAATTCGTTTTTCTTACAGGAAATCCGCTAAAAATCGATATTTCGCATCGCAATATTCCAGAAGGAATTTAATCGTTGTTTCCTAGTTCATATTTTGTGTATGAGCAAGTTTCATAAAGGGTAAATAGCTTATACAAGATTTAATAGCCTGTTTTAGAATTCATAGATATTTTCAGCCCTTTAAAATTGAGAGAAATTTTAAACTGTTCAAGCTAATAGATGTTTCAGCTTACGCAAGTGCTTATGATATTCCAAAAGCATTAAGCTAATATGATTCACATTTTATTTTCTACAGATACTAAGCTGAGTATTATAAATATAAAATTTATAATGCTCAGTAGATTTTAGGTGCTGATTTTTTTCTCTCTCTCTTGCGAAAGAAGTACTGTTTAGTATCTGTTGACGAATTAAAATTTGGCATATTTCTTTCTTTTTTTATTTTTTCGTTCACAAAAATTGGTACGCATATAAAGTTTTCTAACCATAAAAAAAAAATCCTCTTAAAATTTCTATAAACATCTACGCTTGAAAATCCCCCCCCCCCAATAAAAACCCCTTCTCGAATGGGGACTAAGTGTTTATCCGCCTATGTGGGGGTCCATGTAAGTATGAATGAATGTATTGAGTTAGCAGGGGGAAATCTGAAACCGTAACTATCATACCGTTCAGAAGAATGGAATAAAATTTTGGTTTAAGATATTTTTGAGGTATGCGCTCAAGAATATATGAAACACAAGTTAAACTCTAACAATTAAAGTTACAGTGACAAATTTTCAGAATTCTCAAATGGCAACACCAACTTTTATTTTATTGGACTGTGTTCTCCACAGCACAAAAAATAAATAGCGTTAGTATTGTACCTGTAGTCCGAAAATCACCATCAGTAGACAGACTAAGAATGTAAGAGAAAACAATTCTGGTGTGCCTAACAGAGACGTGAAGTTCAACTAATTCCTTTCTGCATGGCACGTGCATTGATTCTAAGCACCATTTGCCACATGCAAAGCGTCATCGTAGTTGATGTAGGTCAAGAGAAAACTTGTAAAGCACAGTAAAAACTTTTGTTTTCTGATGCTTCTTTTCTGTTATTGATTGTTTTCTCTTTTCTTCTTAGTCTGTCAACCGAAGGTAATTTTTGTGTCACAGGTTAACACTATTTGTTGCTTTTTATTATGGAGAACACATTCCAATGAAAAAAAAGTTGGTGTTGCCATTTGAAAATTTTGAAATCTTATCACTATAACCGTAACCATTAAAGCATAACTGTTGCTTTTCATATCGTTCTTGAATAGATACTTCAAAATACCTTGAACCAAAATTTTATTCCATTCCTGTAAACGGTATGATAGTTACGATCTCGTATATCGGGATAATTTTTTTTAATGATCACCTGGTGTATATATTATTGCGTAATATGCTTTATACTGATTTCGTAATAGTATAAATATACACGAAAAAGGAATTATCTCCAAATGTTTGCATTATTTTCGTATGCAAAATGACCATTCTGCCTTATTCTGCTATTTAAAAAAAATTAAATCTCCAAAAAAAACCCCTTTATTTGTATTTATATTTAAAAATTTATCACGCATTATTTAGCATTATTGTTTTTTAAGGTTTTTGTGGAATTTACAAGCTAACCATTTTAACTTGTAAATATCGCTAGCTTTTGTATCTAGTGTATTTTTAAAACTCTACTTATTTCAGATTTCCATCGTCAGTAAATGAAAATCGGATTTGTCATGAATAGATTTCATTGATGATCAGCTGAAAAACTTCAAGAGCGTATTTAATTCATTTAGCATTTTGCAGGAAGTGCAAGGACCCTATTTCATTGCCATGCATAAATCAGAACATCACGACCACTACATGCCTAACAGGTCGTGAATCCGAAAACCGGTCAAAATGGGTTCGGAGCGGAAAGTTAGGTATTTAGTCTGTTCCAACAACTATCACTATGAACTATTTGGCTTGAACGCCGCAGATCCATTGAAGAAATGAATATAAAAGTGCGACGGGAGTGTTTAGTAGATCGAAAGCGGGACTTCAGGTGTGTAGCTCTTTATAGAATTTGAAGCGAGTGGAATTAAACACTGTTCTTAGCGAGTTGATCACTGAGAACACTGGAGAAGACGAGAACTTGTATGTTGGAATAAGGGAACGGTATTCGTGGAAGTAGATGGATTTGCATGGCGATACTCAACTCAAATCCGTTCACTTCCAGTAATTCTGATCTCCTACACCTCACTTCCTCCTCCACCTTCAAACCCCCTAATTGCATCTTTCTCTAATTCCCTAAGCTAATGTCTCGCTTTAGTGCAGATTAGTTTTAGAGTTTAGTAAGCGGTGTTTCGTGGTACGAAGTACTTGTTAATTACAAACTTAAGTCAGATGTTTGTTGATACACGCAGTGATGTATTTAGGAGGGAATATTATCTTATGAATTGATTTTAATACTAGAAAATGGAAAACTCTCACCATTCACTTTATCACAGAAACCTCCCGATCTTGTCTATTGCTCGTAAAATTTACACCGAATGCCCATACCAACCTTTATTCATTGCAAAGGCGAGCTCTGTTCTAATTCTAAGATAGGCCGCATCACAGCACTCTCATATAGTAAGTTGCGATTCACTGCTTATTAATGGTTGATATATTTCGGAACGTGGTATACCAAAAACCATAGTAGTCGTATACTAGAAAATTTAATGTAACACTTAAAAACCCTGGTAAGCATATTGCACTTAATGATAACATAACGCAACCGCAAAGTGTGTTGGAAAATTTGAAAAACTGATGTAGGGTCCTTGAAGTAGTTGATAATAATTTACACTCATTTTAACAATTATTACAAACGATTCATAATAACTTGCAACCGTTGTTAATAATTTATATTGCATCAATAAAATGGTTTGGCAAATTTGACAAGCGACATTGTAATGCAGCAGTGACGATACAGAAAACCATTAACCAGACTCTAACATTAATATGCTCCCCTATTAACGGAAGCCCAGTTTCATGCACTCTTAAGTCTTCTCCATTGATTTGCGATGTTCTTAATTAATATACGGATAATTTTTTCAGTAGATTTATCTTGATATGTGGGTCAGTCAAAAAGCTATGGCAATGACGGGTACTTTTCGATGTGGTCTACAGCTAAACTCTAAATGAAGTTACAGAAAAATGCCGAAATAAATCAATGTTTTTCCGTTTACAGAACCTCCAAACATTTGAGAGACAATCATGTTAGCAGAAAGATGATGTTCCCATATGAGAGCTTTGCTATGGAACTAATAGAGAAATAACTAATGATGTAAATGGCGATAAGAATGACTTTCTATGCAGGTAAGAACAACTTTAAGCTGCATAAATACAACTAAGTTTTTAGAACATTCATTATTAATTGCCGGAAATATAGATAATTTAAGGGAAGAGGATAGTTAGGAATAATTTGTATTAATAATTAATAGTTCTTTAAACAATAGAACTCTCACACATATGCACACACACAATCTAAGATGTACAACTCTGTATCAGAGCTTTTAAAGGTTTAGCCTCTGCTGTCATTCATTGTGCATAGGGATTGCAATATTGGACAAAAAGTTCAATTCCGGTATTCGGTATTTTTTAGATCTTAATACCGGGATCTCGGTTTTAATACCGGTAGTAGAAATTTTAGAAAAAGAAAGAAAATACAGGTGTTTCTTTATTTTATTTGCCAGTTTTATTAGAGAGTGTAAATATCACAAAAAATAATTTGTAATTTATAAATTATAGCAGTATATAAAGAATTACAAAAAAGTAAAGGAACATCTTATTTTTTTAAATCACAAAAAAAGTATAAATATCACTATTCAGTCTGTGGTACAATTACACATTTTTGGAATGTGATCTTAAAAAATATAATGCATCAATTGTACTGTCATTAAGCCTGGATCATAATTTTGTACAAACATTACCAGCTGTCGAAGACGCTCTTTCGGTATCTACGCTAGTCGATGGTATTGTTAGCAATGCGCGATACAGTTTTTCCAAGTATTTACGTCTAAATCGCTCATCTTCAAATAAATCGATTTCTCTTCGGATGATTTTGGATCTAGCTAATTTCTGTATTGTATTTTGGTTTGTTGAATTTTTTTTTTATTTATCGTTAATTCTAATTTTTGTTCAAGAGACAATTCCTTTTCACTATCGACATTAGGGTCATCATAATTTTCGATAATTGTACCGAATTCTTCTGAATGTGGATAGGTTTGTGGGCAAAAAAAATTTAAGAAAATTTACTATAAACTTGATCAGATTTGAATTGGTTAGTATCTTTTCTTCTTTTTCATTTTCATTTTTAAAATCATTATAATTATTTAAATACCGTAAGACAATATTTCACTGTGCATTAGTACCTTTTTCCTTCTGTATTACTAATTATCTGTAATGTTTACGTCTCATAAAACCGCGAGTCTTCATTGTTAAATGTGAACATCTCCTCTTTTTATCTTTCCTCTCACCCCTATTTTGTCTAATTAAACCCATCCTAACGCATGCGCAAAAGCGCGGAGGGTTTTACAATCCGTTTTCAGACAGACTTTCCTTTTTTTCTTCTCTTGATTGTACGATGCAACTTTGTATTCACAATCAAATTAATTTCGTCCTTTAGGGAGACATAAAAACAAAAACGTATACAAATTTGCTATGTTGGCGATCCCTGAACATATAATGGAGACAATTTTAAAAAATTTCTAGTAAATACCGAAAAAACGGTATTTAAACTTGTGAATACCGGTATTACAAAATTGTACAAATGAATCAAAATACCGATATTCGGTATCCCGGTATTGCAATCCCTAATTGTGCAGTATAGCACAATGTAGTTACGACAGCATTGTTACCAAAAAGACTCAAATATTTAAATGATTACGATTAGCCAAGCAGTGAAATAATAAAAGTGGCTGCCCTTTCGAAATGGAATTAAAACTAGCCAGAATGGTCTCTCCGAAACTTTCTCAAATAAAGATTTATTTCCCTCCCTGCTGCATAAAATTGTGGATCTTGGGGAAGGATATGAATGCTTTGCATGGTGGTAGCTAACAACAACCGAGAAGTATTGATTTTTGACTTGAATTTAGCATTTTTTCTGAATTTATCGTGGGATCCTTAGCGAGTATCTTCTGGCATATACCAGAAATTTGATATTTGTTTTTTGACTCCTTTTTTACTGACCGACTGAAACCAAAATTTGGCACAAATCTGCTACTGTAGTCACAAGATCACGAATTAAATTTGATTCCTTTTAAGTCGTTGCGTTGCTGAATTAACTAATTTACATGCATGCAACAGAACAAACCGAAAAACAGTGAACCTTTTGAGAGTTTTGGTTTAAAATTTGATAAGAATGTATTTAAAATGCCAAACTTAAAATTTTATTTATCTAGTTCTTTATAGTTTAAATTTATCCAAGTGCACGTGTATTTGAACAGCTGGACAAACTTCTAAATGGATCATCAGTTCAAAATTTGATAACATCTATAAATTTCATGTTAATGTATAAACCAAATTTCATCCGTCTAGCTCAAAGCATTTTTGAATTACAACAGACAGACAGACATAGGTACAATAATGTGTTTTTTGAATTCAGGCAGGTGTGAAATGTGGAGAATCGTCAAAATTTCAAGTTTCCTTTTTTTTTTTTTTCTTTTTGACGACTACAATACTTTCTCTGCATATTTCGTTTAAGTGGAAGAAAAAATAAAAATCCTTTCTTAGATGTCGTTTTCTAGTGACGGCCAAGGACTTTTCGAACTAAATTCAAAGTAAATTTAACAACGCTATTGGTCTGAAATCCGTAGCAAACAAATTT
The DNA here is from genome assembly GCF_947563725.1 of Argiope bruennichi. Lineage (NCBI taxonomy): Eukaryota > Metazoa > Arthropoda > Arachnida > Araneae > Araneidae > Argiope > Argiope bruennichi. Next base: position 92,591,253 of record NC_079152.1, on the reverse strand, counting down.
GCAAACAGACGAACTGCAGAAATATTGAGTTGAAATAAAAGTTCACTCCGATTGATCCATAGAGAGATAATAACAAAGATACCTCGATACTCAGATCTATAGAACTAGAAATCTTGTTTGAAGTTGAGATAAATTGATACACAATCCCCTGCTATTTACAATAATGATTTGTGAATATATATTCGAGACAACTAATGTAAAAAAAAAAATCATTAAAAACATGTTGTTTTTTTTAGTATTACTATTTCAAAGTAAAGAATCGCATGGATACTTATAATTTCGGAGGTCGCGAAACCGATTCCACGAAAGATCCTCCGTATGTATGGACTTAGTGAACGTAAAATCTCCCTTCTCATTAATGTGGTGCAGGTGTAAGGGAAATATGTGTTTGTCCGTATGTCTTTCTGTCTTAGTTACTATCTTCGTCGTCTTATCATAGTTCATAATCACACGTCATTTAATCCATTCTGAAACAACATATAAGTTGTGGTTAACTTCAAAAATAAACGTTCATCAAAGCTTAAATTTTATTAATTTGTCTAATAAAAAGCCAGCAGTTAATGTCATAAAGAAGCTTGGAGAATATATTTAACAGATTTAGAACTAGTTAAGTTACAGAAATAAAAATAAAAATATCGTCATTTTTAATGAAATGACTGAATTGCAATGCGCTCACACATAAATGCATTGACATAAACTCGCATAAAAGGTGAATCATTGATGAATGCCTCACGCTGTTCCTCGCCTACATGACTGACGTGAAACTGAAAGGATGCTAATAAATTCAAATAAACAAACAAATAATCGACAACTTTCACTCTGGAATCCATTACGTCATCTCGAAATATCTTCCTAATGATTCCAATCATCCACTTCCAGCCCTAGCAACAGCGATCTACCCTATCACGTCGTTCCACTTCAGCTAATATCGAAGAAAAGAAAAGTAGAACATCTCCGAGAAAAAAAAATGAAGCAATAACAACAAAAAAAGGGAACATCAGATTGAATAAAACAAAAATCCCTATTAAAAAAGCATGAAAGGGAAAAGAAAAAGAAACCGAGAGTGGTCGTAGACATATAGGTACTTGCGTCTGGAGCTCACTGCTGGAGAAAACAGGTTCAGACCAGGTCAAGGTGACACTGCATGGCCATTAAACCGAAGAGAATTCCTATAGAGATAGACTTGGGAAGGGCCGGGGCAAATGCACTGGCCGTAATTACAGAGGGGGGGGGGGAGGAATTTGCAAATTGTTCCACGAACTTGGCCTTCTGGAGATAAATATGACTTTGAAAAATAAGGCTGGATTACATGTTTTAAGAGATTCACTGGACGAAAAGCATTAAGATTTCATGTAGGTGTATGACGGAGTCGGAAAAAAAAATTGTTTGGGCTTTTCTTTCGTTGTGTGCTATGTATGAGCACTGCAGCAGCTTTGTTGCGTTTTAAGTACCATTTTGATGGTCACGATCGTTTTCACAAGTCAAACATCTCATAAATCAAGTTCAAGGTTCCGTTCTGCAGGTAAATGTTTCGAAGAATCGACGTTTGGAAATGAAAGAAGACACAACTGAATTCTAAAATTAAATGATTGGCGTCAGAGTAACTCATTGTATATGATTTAAGTAGAAGTTCAAATATATGCAAACACAAAAAAAACGCGAGGAAATATAAATGCTTCGGAGTAGAAATTTTAGGCATAGATAGCTGTAAATAACATTTCATGTACTAGAAAGTAAAAACAACAACAACTTAGCAATCATTTTTCTATCTAAAAAATTATCGATTGTATATTAAACAACTTATTATCTCATTTCTAATAACTGATAAAAACTAGAATCCAATGAAATTCATGCCAATCACTTCATGTTTTTTTTATTAAAAAGTCTTCAAGAATAAAACTAAGGGCCTATGGAAAAAATTTTATTTTGTGGCATCAAATGAAATGAATACAAATATTAAAAAGTCAATTTTTTGAGTAGATTTCTTCCAAGTTCTTAATAATTCTCAATCAATTTTTTTTATTTAAGAAAAAAGTTGTCAAGTTTCACAAAATTTCAATCTAATGAATACATAATGCACTTTCAAAAATGAAAGTTGAAGCTTCATAAAAAGGTGTGACATTGCCCGAGGAAGTAAAAGGTGAGATGGTGAAAATATGTACGTAGAGGAAGTGCGAATTGGTACAAGGCTGAACAAAATAAATATTCAACTTTCCCTTAATGATACTTTTTTATAGCAACATGTTGTGACTTTGTAACAACTAAGTCCAGAGAACTTTGATTATCTAAGAGTTATTTCTATTGATTCATTTTTTTATTAACAATTAAATCTAATTATTCTGTTTGCTTAAATTAATATCACAGAACATTTATGAATAACTAAAGAGTTTTATTGGCTAACTGAAAATGAATGTCATTGCTAAATATATCAGTGCATGAATTTTTCGTTAGCTGACACTAAGTCCGTCAAACGGGAAGTACAATTTTTCTTTTACCATAGCATTCAGTAAAGTCGTTTTCAAACATGGCAACTTCATTCCGTGAAACTTCGATAAGTTTACCTATTTCTCTTGGCGCTGCATGAGGTACCTTATTTAATATATATTTTGGCAGATATTGAGAGCAATTAGAAAATACCCATTATCTATGCAATCGTTAGCAAGAAAAAATATTGATAATATATTCGCATACCTCTATTAACTATTCCCCTATTTGACAGGGCGGCGCTGGGGTTCATGAAACTGGGCTTTCAGCTTCGGGGCAGTATATTAAGAAAAAAGGTTGATTCAGGTTTCCTCCTTATTAACTCTATTTCCCATCTTTACTAACTCGATGCTTATTAACTCAATTTATAACTGTCAAAAAAGTTTTAAATATGAAAAAATGTTCAAAATGGTAACGACGAATGATAAATAATAAAAACTATCATCAACTTTCTTGCAAATTCTATATACACAAAATTTTACCATGGAGTGAAGCATGAAAAAGTAATTTTAAATGTGTATTGCTTGTAAAAAACTCATCCTTTTGTAAAATTACAATCTTAAAACGACTGTATTGTAGTTTAAGAATAAGTTTTGGAAACGTTACTTTTCACATTTTGAACTTTTTTTTTGATCGTTTTAATTTTTAAAAAATCTTGCCGGGACACCGGTGAGTAAAGTTAGATTCCATTTTATCTAGGTTTAGTACAGATATACTACTTGAATATACGAAAGACTTTGTTCGATATCTATTCCCGTTACACGATGAAGACAAAATAATCAAATACGATGGAGAAAGTGAATATTTTATGAGAAGTAGGGAAATGAAGAAGTTGAAGACAATACGCACCACTAGAAAGTTACATGGAAAGTGCCAGAGGAAGGAATTTTCAACTTCTTAAAAATCTGCTGAAGAATGTTCATCTATGTCAGTGCATCATACTGCAAGGCTTTATTGAATTCAACAGTGAATTTATAAAATGGCTGCGATATATTCAATATATATCTAGTCACCATATATTCAAGTCACCATAACAATCATAAAAATGACTTGACTTTCATGTAACACAAGATATATAGTAAATTTAAAATTTATTAAATGGTAATTTAAATAATCTGTTTGATTTTTAATATTTTTAAACTTAATTATTGCCGATAATATTGTCATGTACTTTCTACTAATTGCATCATAATATGTTTTTGTATGCTTAGACTGCCTTATCAGAAAGCCACCATTTATTATGCGTGAAGATGTCGTAAAGAAATAAAGATTCTATTTTATGAGCATACAAGCATTACATTTTATGCATTTGACATTCTTTCTCTGTTGCTATTTTATGCAGGTGTCTTGCACACACTTTCGCCAAAGATATTATGAAATCCTTCTCCCATTTTCAAATACTTTTTTTGGAAACACCCGCAGCGATGCGAAAGGAAATCCTTTAAAAGGCGTATTGAAAAAAAAAAGGAAAGAAAGAATGAATGAAAAAGCTGGGATTATTTCACAGAATATATATTTTAGCTGAATTTTATTCAATGGCTGGAACAGCTTGGCCTTTAGATTCGTACAAGAAAAAATGCTTTATTTTATTTTTAGAAGAAACAGAGTATTTATTATTTTTTTTTTATTTCACCTGCAAATAGTTAAAGAGTCTTTACCGAATACACTTCCCCTTTTGAAGAGCCTTCGTGGATTTTTTTTGAAGCATGTGATATATTTCCACCCATAATTATCTAGATGTGTATTTTTTAGAAAAGAAAAATATTTTTTAGCAGACTACTTTAATAACGCAGTTTTGAGATCTAAGAACGAAAAAAATTAATTAATTAAAATCAGTTTTTGCTGTTAAGAAATGTAAGCGTAAACTTAACTACCTGTCTCTTGATTTTTATCTGGGTATATAATACAAAAAGATAGGTTGCATTATCTTGCAACATGCAAAAATAATTGCCAGCGTCTTCCAGCACGATATTTCACCGATTTAGATATTCCCAAGTAACAAAGAGCAATCATGTTTACTTATTTGTAAACACTGATAACATAAAAATGAATTAAAATTACAGCTTTGAAATAAAAGAGAGCATTGTGCACGTATGTAACAATTGTTCAATATTTTTTGATTCCAAATGACGATAAATTCTTTTGCTTTGAAATATCCGCTTCTATGATATATTTTAAAACTAGTCGCCTATGGTGCTTGGGTGGTTCGTAAGACTTGTTAGTTTTAAATAAATCTCTTTAAATAAAAGGGAAACAAAGAAGAAAAATAAACTTCGCTTAGTCTCGTACTCCATCATAAATATCTTCAGAATCTGTCAGCTGAATCCCAGTGTCGGTTTTGGTAATGCCACAGAGAAAATCTCTGTGGGTTATAATTCTCTTTCCTGAAGGATATTGTTACGGAACTTCAATTCCAATAAGTCTGTAAAATCATTAGGTTCGCTTGTAGTGGGTGTATGGAGTGAAAACACAATCAGCAGACCTCTATAACGAACGACAACGTTTATTAAACACGTTGACACTAATGCAAAGGACAAATATACAGGTGAGACGAATACAAGAAACAAACAGCCGCACAATACAACAAACAATATCCGATAAGTAATAATCGGTAGTAATAACAACCACAGCACACAAAGCGGCCAGACAAAATTCAGCAGGAGGAGGGAATCTACGTAGATTCATCCTACGGTCTCTCCTAACGCCTGCAATTCTGCACTGTCTCCCCACTTTAGCTGTATCCAACTGCCGACAGCTGGTGACTCCACATACGATTCTATGCTGCTTCCGCCATAAACACCAGGACTCGGCACACAGTCCAGTTCAGCTTTGCCAACGATGTGCTTCGTGCACGGTGTTGGGGTGGAGTGCCGTACTAAAAGTCCAGTTCAGCAATCATTTGAGCTCCTCACAACGCTTTTTCTTCGATGGACTATTACGCCGTTGCTTCAATATCCTCTCGACAACTCGATTCACGACTACGACTGATTGCAGCTTGAGACTGTCGGCCTTTTATAGGCGGCCAGAGAAGGTCCTGGACCAATCAGGCGTATCTCGGTTCCTATTGGCTAAATGACTAAAATTCTCGAAGTTTCCAGTAATATCTATCTTGTCGCCAAATGGTCACTAAGTTTGTCACCAAGCTCTGAGCTCACTGACGAGGCACCCGATCAGCACCCAACAGAGCTGATCGTAAAACGGACTTTCCAGTGATTGAAATAACTGTGATGGGAAGCAACATTACAGGTTTGTAACAATATGATACTGTGATGAAGTGTTGACAGAAGCAATGCAGACTTTTCTAATTGAAATGGCTCTACACGAAAGTGATTTGATATGAGTGATACATTAATCTCTTAGTCAGAAAGATTTCAAAATTCTTAGCATAAATATTTTCCCTGAAAAGCCTACTTGAAAAAAGTAAAAAAACTTTACATTATAAAGAGAAAATGAATTCTTACAACTCTTTAGAAGTGATAGTGGCTTTATAATATTCCCATAAAATATGTTTAATGGAGAAATTGGGAATTCCAAAAATAAGAAGCAAGTGAATGTTGAACGTCCATCGATATCTCAAACCGGATCTTAAAATGTGTACTAGCAATTTATTAGATCAATCACAATAAGCCATTCAATTTCTGCGAAAATTATAGAAGTTGTGCCAGCGTTTTATACACAATGGTATCATAAGAGCTGATCACCAAATGGTGTATTTTCTTCTTGATTAGGAACATAATTGGGCAAACATTTCTTGTTATCAGTATATGTGAGGTAGAAAAGCGAGTGTGAAGTTTTAGGTGTAAAATAATTACCTTCTAGAGTCTGCTTTGAATCTTATTTTCATACACTTTTTAATGTGCTAGAGCTATGAAATTTTGCACTATTTTTGTACTTTTAGGACTTAATTAAAGAAGAATATTTATAAAATATCTCTGAAAGACGGATAATTTATAAGATGGGGATAATTTTTTTTTGTTAAAAATTGTCGTAATGAATTTTTTTATACACATTTTGCATGATTTTTAAAGTCTGTCTCTTGAAACAAAGATTTCATTTTCTTTAAAATGTTCTTCTTAATATTTAGAGGTCTGATTTTTTAAAAATAATTTCTGTTAAGGATTGAGGAAGAGTTTAAAGCTAGAGGAATAAGGGGTGAGAGAGAGAGATAGAGAAAGCATGCATACAACAAAGGTAAAGTGTTTATAATAAACTACTTGCCTAAAAGTAAAAAAAAAGTGAAAAATGGGGCATTTAATTCAAAAGCGAAAGAAGTTTTAAAATATGAAGGATTTATTTATCTAATCACTAGAACTACGTCATTTGTGTGACTTCATTCATATAGAGTTTTTATTTTTATCTTTTTCTTTTTTCATGTACATAGCTGAACGAATTGAATGGGCTTCTGTTAACTACATTAGGTAAGAATTTTTCATCGTTGACTTTGTCAATGGGTGTAACTATGACAAGTGCCATTAGTAACAACAACAAGAATTTTTCAGTCAGAAGATTTAAGATTTTCTGATAACAAAAACATCACAAATTTTACTAGCTTAGAACTAATCATACTAAAATATGCTTTCTATGATTAAAACGTAATCTCATCAGTTTTATTCTGTTCAGTATAGAAAAGAATAACAAAAAAAAGTGTGGCGCCTTTGAGATGTATATGAATCATAAAGTATACATTTTCACTTCGTCAAAAGAGGAGAAGGTTTGATTGGTACGTACAATAAAAAAATATCAAAATAAAATCGTAGGATAAAAAAAGTATCAAAATGCATTCAGAAATTTGTTTTGATAAGTTTATGGCATGACTTCGTTATCTGAGTGCTTTTCGTTTATTTATTCATTGTTTCACTTTCGATGTTTTATTACGAAGAGCAGATGTCCAAGTCGAACTTGAAGCTTTTAAATAATTCGCGCCAAATCTGGGAAAGAAATCGTCTGTTTTAGAACAATATTGCACTATGTTTTTTGAATAAGGTAAAAAAGTGGATTCGAATTCGTCCGAGAAATTAGACAAAGAAAATATGGAAGAAATCATGGCTTTGCTTTGGTTGAGTTCAAAAGTTATCTGTATGCATCTATAACCAAAAGTTATTGTCTGGAAATTTGAGCTTTTTAATAGGAAGATTAAACTGATTCTGAACTTGAAGCCTATGAAGAGAATTTGAAACAGGTAAGACTCTTAATTAATTAATTTCAAATTATTATTAAGTAACATCGTCCGAATCGAGGAAGGCCAGTTTGGCAATTTGTATCGATAATTTAGAATTTAGGATTATCTTTGCAGAATTTATTGTTTTATTTTGATGTCGAATTCAGAATAAACATCGATTTGACGCCTCATCGTTTGAAGGTTGTAAATTATAGATACTCATAAATTATCGTACAGTATATAAATAAATAACGTAAAAATAGAACATCAAATTAACAAACTGTATGTTTCTAATGAGGCCATAATTTAATTTTAAATAAATTTCAAATTTGTCTTTGAATTATAAAATATTATGATTGCAGTGCGTGTTGACATTGAATTATTAAAACCATTAATAAATAAATTAAAGTAAAAATAATTACAAATTTATAATATATTGGAATATTAACTATTCATATTACTGCTTATGTTATTTTTCACTTGACAGGCCCTGTAAAATAATAATTTTTAATATTTTATCAATCTGAAGTTAATTGATTCATTATAATTTTCATGCTAAGTAAAATGCTGTTGTTTGTAAATAAGAAAAGTTTGTAATAATCATTAACTAATAATTATAATTTGTTTTTCAAGAATTTCATTCATTCTGTCATTTCATTTTTCTCAAGAAATTTCCAGATACATCTTATTGCCCATGATATACTAAGACTCGTAATAATAAGACCCATGATAAAAAGACCCCGTAATGTTCACTTGCCTAGGTTCGCAAATTGCTTGAATTCGCCAAAGAGTGCAATCCAGTGCGTATTTACTATTAGATAGATTAGGCGCTACGTAGGCCTGCTGAGCTTGATGGGGAAAAGAACCAGCAGGTCGACTAAAAAGATGTTATTAGAATAGTTGCCAAGTAAATGAAATTAAGAATTAAGAAATTATTTCTTAAGTATAATTTGAAATAATATGGCATATTTTGTGATCAGATGTACTCATCAAAATAGCTTGACATGACTAAATTATGATAATAAATACTCGCTGTCTTCTGCGATTATTTAGTTTTCATTATGTCGATTAATATTAATGAAATACATCTTATGGAAACAGGTGCAAAAAATACAATTTTGACTTTTAAACATCTTTTGTTTGTTTGTTTTTTAACATTTACTTATATATCCCTCTGTTACCAGAACATTTTCATATCAGAAATTAAGGACTCAGTTTTTAAAAATTGATATAAAATTAAGATATCTATAAGACAGAAGATTCAAAATTGCCTATGTCTGCCATTTCCACAATCAATATTATGTGTTATGTTTGTATCATTGAAATTAATACTAAACGAGGTTCAAATACACAGTATATTTTAATGGATTTACCACCTTTCAAGCTTTTGTATTTGAATGAAAGAAATTTAAACGTAAAATTCTTTGTATAAAATATAAATGCTCATGGCTAAATCCCAGCCGCTCTCTTCATAAGAAAAACAAAGCACTGTTGCTCCGATCTCAAAGCTCGGAAAAGGAATGCTGTCACATTGGGAGTCATAAATCAATACGATGCTTCCTTCGGAATCCAATATTGCCTCCGTGAGCAATAGATTTCGAATTCAATGTCACACAATAGAGTAAGTGGACTTGAATCGCTTTATCTTGAGGCATTGAACCAGAAAATGTAATATGCATCAAGCAATACGATGGAGATAAAATCTTGAGGAAGAAAACATAGCATCAAATATTGTCTTTGAGAAGGGATGTGATTTAAAACAATTTTATTTTGCCATAGATAATTTCCTTGAATAATTATTTGACGCACAATAAAGCGATGAAAAATGGAGATCAATATTATATAACTAAAAAGTTTAAGAAATAAGGTATTATCCCAAATTTCGGCAAGCATGTGTTTTGCTTACCAAATTATAAATAATTCTACGAATATCCCAGTGATAATTTTAATCTATATTACATTATAATACAAAGGTATACAAGACGAATTTATTTCTTTGCGCATGAGTTAGTAAAGATGAACAAATCGAATTTTATGAACTAGTAAAAATGTCATATTAGCATAATTTATTAATCTGCGTGCTAGCTACTGAAAGTGCAGTAAGAACAGATTTTATTCAGTTACATATAGTCTGATAAAGATGCACTATCTGCAATATTTATTCCTTTGTGTGTGAGTTTATATAGACTCTGTATTCTCAGAATTTGTTCTGCTGCATATGAACTAGTAAAAATGCTATAACTGCAGAATTTACCCTTTGCATATAAGCTGATTAAAATACCGTATCAACAGAATAGGTTTCTCATAGTCGGGAATGGTAAAAATGCGGTATCAATTGACCAATTCAGAGTTTCTCCTTATTAACATGCCTTGACTCTTTTTTAATCAACTTAAAAACAATTTTACTTCCCTTACTAATTATATCACACCATTTTTGAATATCAGAGTTTTTTTTATTAATAATAAGTCAATCCTTGTGCACCACAAAGTACAGCACAAGGCTTACAGAAGTAAGTAGAAACAACTACATACATAGATAAAAATATGTACATATAAAAATAAGGATAAAAACAACAAGAAAAAATAAACAACAAAACTAATTAAAAATTGAAGCAGCAAAGGCAATAAATTTACAGAATGAGAAAAAAGCCATTTTGTGGTCGACCAAAACAATAAGCGTAGGTGGAAACTTAATATTACAGGCATCGAGTTCCACAATAAAATCTCTTCTCTCTTCAGTAAGTTTGGAGCAATCAAACAGAGATTGTTCGACATTTTGAACTCCACCCACGCTGCAAGAGCACATATCAGTGTTCGATAATCCAAATTTCTTGAGATAGTAATTGAAATTACCGCGTCCAGTAAGAAATTTTGTTAAATGAAAATCACCGAAGAAATGCTTGTTATTCAACCTTTGAGAAATTGTGGGGAAAAATAATTTGGTTAAAGAGGCAGTTGACGAATTTTGGTACAGCTCGTTCCATAAGAGAATGGTCTTTTTTGTGATTCTCATTACGAATATGAGATTTGGGTATGCTCACGGGATCAATGATGTTTAGCTTTGTAGCTTGCTATCAGAGTTATCAGAGAGAGTTAGTAGTATCAGAGTTATTATAACTTGAAAATAGGTATCCTATGGAAGTGGAAAAAGACTTCATATCTTATCTTCCAGTGATTTTAAATGTGAAAAGTATGTCTTGCTTATATTCACGTCTTAAACGATGATTTTCAGATTTCTTCCTTACATAAAATTTCAGAATTAATTGTAATCGTAAGTCTTTTGGTAGTGGATTCAACATTATTTGTGTCAATTATCTACAGGGTGTCCCAAAAAAATGTATACACACTTTAGCAGCTGATAACTAAGTTATTTCTTCTTTCTTTACATACTGAACCCATTGAACCGAGTGGTGGCAGACAGACTTAAATTTGAAGAAAGGAAATTTATTCTAAAATGCTACTGGAAGTATGAAAATGCAGTAGAAGTGCAAAGACAATTTAAGAGGGAGTTTAACAAAGAACCACCTACACGAGTTACCATCACTCGAATTAGAGATAAATTTGAAGCTGATGGAACTGTTCAGGACGTCCATAAACCTGCAACAGTTGTTCAATTGTGGGAAAACATTGAACATGAATGTACGAATATCCCAAGGGAATTGTTCCATCATGTGTGCTATTCCATCGCTTCGCGTTGTCAGCAGGGTCTGGAGCAGAACGGACATCAGTTTGAGAACATGCGATAACAAGACAATAGAATGATATTTGTAGAATCTTTTACATGTTGAAATTATTCGAATTATAATAAACCCCAAATTTACAATTATTTAAAGTGTGTATACATTTTTTTGGGACACCCTGTATGTAATATCTATAACTATTAAAATGTCACTACTATGACTTTTAAAACCAATTTCGAAGGCCTCTTATCTGTATGAAATTTTCGAGCATGAAACATTGTATTTTCATATTTAATTAAACTAAAAAGACAAAAGTTATGTAATCTTTTATTCTTAAAAGCTGCTTGAAAAAAATTCCATTTTGCCTTTTAATAGGTAACTAATGTAAATTAAGATTTGAGTTAAAATTAATTAGAATTTCTAGGAATTTTTTCCAATTATCTCACTTCTATCCTTTTATTTCACACTGTTTCTGAGAAGCAATATGTGTTTTCATTCGTTATTTCTGGAAATATACTATTCCAAATGATTTACTTAGGTATTGTAAGCAAGCCTCTGTACGCAAATGATTGATTAATAAAATAAATTAATTAATATAATTTTCTAAGAATTAAATTATTAAATAAAAAAATTTCTAGGAACACATAAATAAACAATACATATCCTACTTATTTGATATCTACTCCCCCAATATTTTTTACAATTCGCCAAGTAAAGGGATATTCTTATATTTAACTACTACTTACTAGAAAGAGAATCAAATACAAATTTTTGGATTTTACTTTTTTGCTTAAGCAGTTTTTGTTTAACAAAGATCGACATTTAAAGAAAAACTGTATGTGAGATTTTATGTACCTAGTTTGTCAAGTAGTTACCGTGTTTAGATCAACGCGAAATGATAAACTGCCAGAATTCCCTTTTATAGATTTTAGCCAAAATTTTACCATATAGAATTTCGGTGGAAAGATCATATTCGAAATCTCATTTGTGTAGTCTTCTCCGTTTTCGTACTATCGTGCTATTGAGAGATGGACGGAGATCAAAACTCTTGGAGATTTATCTCATTATAGTGATAATTTTTTTTGACGTTAACAATATTTTCTCTTTGTATAGCTTCATATATGAAAAGATAAAAGAAATCAGCAGATTTGAAAATAATATGCTATCATGTATTGGTGGTAATTATAAGTATTCTATGACTATATATAAGCCACTACCAATTTTCCTCTCAAAATAACGTGATATTTACTTATTATATCGGTTCTTTTTTGATAAATAAAAATCTCTGCTCTTTGCCTTAAACTTAAAAAAAAAACATTCCTTCATATAGCTTATTGTTTCCTTCAAATGCTTTTAAAATAATGTTTACACTTAGAAAGTCAATTGAATTTAAATACATTTCTGAGAAGCATCGAATATTGATTTTATTATTAGTACTGGGAAGTCTGAGCGCATAGAACACATGGAACATTTTAAATATATATATTCACGCCTGGATGTCCGAGTTTCATAAATGAAATTAGTAAAATATTACTTTTCAGAAATTATTAGAATTTCTTGGACTAATAAAATTTTATTTGAAGTTTAAAATGATGTAAAGCTAAAAGCTTTTACTATACTTTAACAATGCTACTTGATGGACTTTTTAACTTGATTTCTAAAGAAGCTTCCAAATTTTAACTTCAATTTATTAAAACTCTTTTTTTTGCATTGAACATTTTTATATGATTAGAATATACTTTGAATCTCAATAAAAATAAATGCAAAAAATAATTATGAAAATACCCCTGAACTTAATTCTACAATATTAGTAATTTTTTGTGCAGATATTGGAAGCAAATCTAGAAAGAAAATTCTATTGGATTTATTCTTGATAAAACATATCTAAACTTCAGCTATAATATCTTTGCTGATCGTAAAAAGGGTCGATCAAAACTTCCATTTAAGATATGAAATGATTTCTGTAAAGAAGAAATTTTCAGTAATAAAAGAAGCAAATAAAGTACGAAGAGAACATAAATGTGAAATGCGTCACAAATTTTCAATTTTTTTCAATAAAGAATTTAAGCAGTTTTATTTATTTATTTATTTGTAAATATTCTTAAAGTTAATTTGAAATGAAAAATTGCTAATGGTAGAATATTGAATAGAAATATAAATTTTCATGAAAGGATTGTCAGCAAACCGGAAGAGGAAAATAAATTCTTTTTCATTTTGTGAAGTGCAAATATGCTACTTATTTATAATATATACAAGTCTTATTATTATTAAGACATGATTCCACATGAAGGGTCTACTGTGGAATCAAGTCTTGATCCAACTACCTTCCAGTCTTAACTCTGAGACTCCCTAGCTTTATGATATTGTTACGAATCTGTAATGTTGCTTCCTATCACGGTTACTTCCATTGTAGGAAAGACCATTTTACGATCAGCTGTATTGGATGCTGATCAGATACCGGATCAGTGACCTTCGGGGTTGGCGACGAATTTGGCGACAAAACGGATAATACTAGAATCTTTAAGAATTTTGGCGATAGAACCAATAGGAACTGAGATATGCTTGATTGTGCCCTTCTCTGGAAACGATAAAAGGCCAGCAGTCCAAGCCAAAGACAATCGTCTAGTAGTATAGAGTTGTACAGCGAGTCAACGGCGAATTAGTTGGATCAGTCCAGAGAAGCGTAAGCGTTGAGTGGAGCTCAAGTGATTGGTAAATTGAGTTGTGAGTCGAATCTTGGAATTTATTATAGAAGTAGCATCTAGTCGTGTGTGAATTTGCCAGTCATATAGTAGTGAATCGGCAGTTAGATACAGCTAAAGCGATAAGGTAGTGGAGAAATTGCAGGCGTTTGAAGATACCGTAGAGACTACTATGTAGATTCTCTCCTTTTGTTGAGTTCTGTCTAGCCGTTTTCTGTACTGTGGTTGTTGTTTGCTACCGATTTCTACTTGTGGGCTGCTGTTTGTTCTAAATGTACTGCTATGTTTTGCTTGCGTAAGTCTCGGCTGTACTTTGTCGTCTGTGTAATCGTGTCTTTGTGTTAATAAACGTCGTTATTTGCTACTGAGGCTTGTTGACTGTGTTACCCTATGTACCCACTACAAGCTACCAGTTGATTTGAGGAATTTCAGTAACAATATATTTATTGAAAAGAATCGAGTGTCTGTTTCGGATACTCGATTTCTCCCTTTTATCAATCAGAATCAATATTCGATATAAAAGTACAATTTTGATATAAACTTATTCCTCTAGAATATTATTATTTTTGCTGTCGTGTTTATAATATATAAATAGATTAACTAACGCAGAACAGAGGGCAGCAATAAATAAATAGATTGTGCTTGGAATTTGTGAACTAATTTCACTTTACTTGGTGCTCTGATTTGAAATAGGAAAATAAATGTTGATCAGAATACTTTACTTTACAAACTTAAATACTTTGCATCATTTTACAAGCATATAATAATATCAATAAGAATGTCTGAAAGAAACAAACGAACAAAAAAAAGCAACACCTTGAAATTACGAATTTTTTACAGCCGTCAAGTGAATTCGTTTTGTGGATTCTATAAGACAGGAAGAAAAGCGTGGATCTCTTTTTTTCTTGTTGCCAAGAATTTTTTGTTAATCACAACACACGACCTACACGAATGCACACGGGAAAACTTCAATGACCGGATCGCAATAACAACACTGGCGGGGACTGTGGTTAAGTCCTAAGGCCATCACCCGCAACGATACAACTCTTCCCTAAGGAAGTACGTCCCGTGGATGGGAAGAGTCATACCCCCACCTTTTTGTGGGTACACGAAATATGAGGGTGGCGAGAACCAACCACCATACTAGAAGATTCTCATCCTCAATTAGGAGTTACCCCCCCCCCGTGGAACTTTGATAACCACAAGGCTGAAAATTATTTTGATTTAATTAACAGCTTAAGAAATCTTTGAGATGTAAGCATATTCATTGTTCTCATAATCATTTACACAATCTTCTTGAAAATCTGGCGATACTAAAGAATGATTATGAACAAACTAAAATAAACGATTTCTACAGGACATAAAGATAATGTAAGAACCTTGTATCTACAGATCTGATTAACATATGATGGCAAATTACTGTTCAATTTGTAAAGAGGTTGCGTAAATAAAGTTCATTCAAGAATGCTAAGCAAAAGAAGCTTTCAAAGTGAAACAAATTTACCCTTCCTGTTTTTATTTTATATTCATTTCTATTTTTTAAGTAAACTTTTGAATATCTCTAGAAATGTTGGTGTGTTTCCTTTTTATTTATAGAAGCATTTTATAAGAATTTACTACGCAAAGACACTTAAAAAAAATTTCACGCCCTAACCTAATGACAGCCATTTGGGATGTTTCTCTAGAAATCTTGGAGAAATTAGTGGAAAGGTGAAAGATTTCACATGAGGACATAAAGAAAATGGTAGATAAAACCCACAGAAGATAGGATACTCATCTAATTTCAGATTATTTTTGGAATTTTCAAAGAAACTGCTAAACAAGATTCATTCAAGTATGTTAAACAGATGTGGCTTTTTTTTCGTGGAACGAAACAACCTTTTCTTATTTTTTCATTTGTTTCTTCTCATTTTTAATTTTTAATCAAGCTGTTGTAAATATACAGGAGTGTTGCTGAGTTTTTTAAAATCAGTTAAAGTGCCCTTCAAATACTTTTTAAATATACTGAAATATACTTTCAATTGAACGCCTTTATTCAGAGCTTCATTTAATGTTCTAACATAAATAATGCTACTGTAACAAGAAGACAACAAAGACTATTCGACAAAGATTAAAGTAATATTAATTTACAACACATGAAATGCTTTAAAATCAAAAATACAATGTCAAAATGTATTTTGACCTGAGTGCTCCATCTGATACGGATTTGGTTCAAAATTTGATGAACATCCACTATCTTGATGATAAAACCAAATGCCAATCATAAATTTACCTCACTGTTTTTCTCAGCATACGGATGGACAGACAGAGTTATCTTATTTTGACAGATTTTTTTTTCAAAATTTGACAACTTTGTAACTTTAGAGTAAAGGCAATATGCATTTTTTTTCTTTTCACTGATTATGATTTGGTGTTATTTTATTTCTACACAAATTTCAGTGAATAGTCCTTTTTGGATTAAATTACGAAGATTCTTCGAAATTGTGACTTGAGGATTATAGTATTCCTTCGTTTTAGACTCCGTATATGAAGAAATAACTAACAGTTATTATGAGATCTCGAAATCTTGAATGTCTGCTTTTCAGAGAGTTCACAAATTAGAACTTGGAAGAATTTCTTAGTTCACAAACTGTTTAAATGTTTAAAAAAATATATATCAAATTCCAAGAAATCGAATCTTGTCTAGATATGATGGCTTCCTAGAATTTAAATGAGGAATCGATGATTGATGAAAACGTTTTTCAAAATGACAGATGCCCTTGGGTTGAAGGAGAAGTATGGATGTCTTCAAGGGATTAGTCCCTTTGTAAAATTCTCAGGAAAGTGTACTTGTTGATTAAACCAGTAAATTGAGCCTTTTTCTTCGAAATAATTAAAGGCAAGTTTTTTCTACAGAGACGTTAATTCCCTATAAAGGATATCACAAAAATACCGGGTTTTTTTTGTTGTATAGCTTCTTATATTTTGGAGGAGTGTATGACGAATGCATATTAGCAATTTGGGCAGCAAGAGTTTAAATTAGAAGAAATATAGGACGAAATTTAAATTGCTTTGATCTCTTCAGTTAGGGTCCAGTATGTCTATTTCAAGGTTTTTTCTTACAGTGAGCTTTGATCTTCGAGCCTAAAAAATTGGTGTTTTTTTCAGTGTTTCCTATATTACACGAAAAATACATATTCAGTTCTAAAAATATCTTATATGAAACCCTAGAGCATAAAAGTTTGCATAAAACGAATATTGTTTATTTTGACGTAGAATTATAAATAATAACTTTTAATAAAGTTGTAAAAATTTTCCAATTTTGAAATAAATTCGGTTGTTTTAGAAGACGATTAAAATATTTACTTTCATATACATATATATGTATTGATATCTCTTAATCTAATTTAAGTTTTAGTTAGTTTCCGAATTTTTATTTTAATTTAGCTCATATTCATTCTAAAAGGGTCTATTTCCTGATCCAATTCCCACTTTTTATTTAACGAATCATGCATACTCTCTATAAAACTGCTTCTCTGAGTGAACTGATAAAAATCCTGGATGCTTACATATTTTTTTTAAAGATACCTAAATTTCCTTTTCCTAAGTCTACACGTGTCAAAGAAATCCCTATCAAAATCTCATTGTCAAACTACTGTAGGAGAAAAAAATTTAATCTCTTCTGCACTTGTATAGCAATGTAAACGGATGTCAGTTTTAATATTGCTTCTTGTACATAAAATGCCTCTCGTAGTGAAAGAAATCGAAGTTTTAAAATTTGAAAAGTTTCTCCTATTCGGCTACGCAACTCGTAAAATATATTTACATATACATCTGTTGGTGCAGCAAATTCAGAGCGCTGATGTGGAAGTTTGAGAAGGGAGCTCTTGCTAAAATTGTATTCTATTTAATTCACCATGGTTCAACATTATAAGGTTCATATCAAAATAGCTTTAATGTACTTTCTAGATGAGACATTAACTTTACCAGTTAAGGTAAACTATTACAGTTTCAGGCAGTATGTTAAGTCAGTTTTGTAACTGCAAGTGAATACATTCTGTTTGGCACATTTGCGGCATATAACCATCAAACGCTATAATGGAGAGCACTTTTTTTATGTTTATTAGAGTCGGATCATGTTTGGTAGTTTCAATGTTCAAACGATAGTTTGGTAGTTCAATGAAATCTTATTATATACTAGCCGCCTTTGGCGACCAGCCGGTTCGCCAATCTTAATGTTCGTTAAAATTTTAATAATTAAATATTTTATGCAATTTCTACTTTAATAGCTTCTTCATCAAAATATTTTAAAACTTCAAATTTTGATTATCATATAATTCATTCATAATATTATAAAGGCCTTCAGTTATAACGTAATATGTATCTCTCTCATTTTCTGTTAGCACCCGTAGAATTTATGCTTTAAATTAAAGTGGAAAGAATTAATCTTCAATTAATATAATAATATTTTTTACTGAAACAAAGCATTTTTTTTATAATCTGATTACTGAAAATAGAGTCACTCAGCGTTTAAACTTTATGGGCACTAAAGAATATCTTTTTTAATTTATGTAATATCTCAAAAGTTGGTCAACAAAATTTTCTTAGATTCATTATGAGCAGATCGATTAATTAACAATGTTTAATTTTAAATGCATCAAACACTAAGAAAATAAAACGAATCGTTTAAAATAATCGGTAGAAAACAGGTTAAAAAAAACTACTTAAAAAACGATGTACTTAAAACTATAAGCATATACAAAAAATATATAACTAACATAAATACAATTTACTTACAAAAGCATGCAACTAACCCAAAAATAATTTAAATCATCCATTGATAACGGTTGTCATGGCAACAATCAGAACAGAATGCGCATGCGTGAATTTTCTTCGCCGGTTACGTAACGCAAATACGTGATTTTTTCTACGCCAGTTGGGGTAACGCTATGCGGATTAGAAATTTTTAATTTGATTTATTCTGTTTTATTTTAATTCAAAAGTACTTCAGAATGAATCTGAAAGATCGATTCATTAACAATGTTTAATTTTAAATGCATCAAACATTAAGAAAATAAAGAGAATCGATTGAAATAATCCGCCGAAAAATTTTAACCCTAGCCTCATTACTGTTGGGAGAAAAAAAATACTGATGCCTTTCTCGTTTGGCGGTGGGGAAAATAGAAGATTTTTTTGGCGAAAAAGTTGGCGGTGGGGAAAATGGAAGATTTTTTTGGCGGGAAAGTTAGTTTTTAATTAATAATTAAAATTCGAAAAAAGGAACCCCAGGTGCACATTCCCAGCCTCCAAGGTATACATGTACCAAATTTGGTAGCTGTATGTCAAACGGTCTGGCCTGCAGAGCGCCAACACACACACACACACACACACACACACACACACACACACACACACACACACACACACACACACACACACACACACACACACACATTGAGCTTTATTATAAGTATAGATAACCACATATGAACGGCATAAATTTGGAAGTGAAATGAAACATGTTGACAATGAAATAAGTTCAATGCCGATTTGTACATCTGCTAGCATTTTAAGAAATAAAATCACATTTAAGCTGGTTTCCACTTGCGATTTTGAGAACAGGCGAAATCTTAAGCTTTTATAAATCAATTTCATATTCATTTTTATCTTCATTCATTCTTTCCATGCATTTTTGTTTTGCATACACCATACAATACGACTACGCATGTTGTTTCATGAAAAACTTGATAAATACACGAAAGTTTTTCATTACAGACTCTACAATTTCATTTTTTCCTTAGCTATAAAATGATCAGATCATATAACGAATGAAATGATATTCATTTTAAGCAGATTCGTATGCTCTACAGCTTCTTTGTAAATTATTTTTAGGATTGAATTTGTCGTTTTTGAGTAACCTAAGAAGTATTGATAAGACACCTCACTTTATTTCTTTTTTTTTCTCTACCTGGCAATAAGAACTCATCTTATAGAGGGAAAAAATTTGGGAAAATCATACTGAAACCTGAATCAAGTAATTAAAACAATAAAACTGTATCCTTAAATGTTTTCAGATTTGAACTTTTCAATCACTGATCTATGTCCAAAATGCTAAGGTACAGTTTTCATCTCCTACAGAACATAAAATCTATGTGAAGCTTACAGCAGAATGTCTTAGACTTTTGAGATATTATTTATAAAATCATAATAATATGATTACTGTTATAAAAAATCCTCACATAAAATTTTTTCAATGAAACATCCCTGGAAGAATTTATTTGCTAATTTAAAATAATACATTTTTTCATTTTTTTTATTTCCACTCCTGGAGCATGCAACTCTTGTTACAATTGGTAATGTTGCTTCACTGCGCAGTTCATACCATGGTAAGGAAGACAGTGTCACAGATAGCTCTGATGGAACCATTTCAGTATCAATGACTCCTAAACTTGGAGACAAATTCAAAGATTCCAGAGTCTTCAAGAATTTTGGCAATAGGTCCATTAGGAAGCGGAATATAGTGATCCTTATATAACCTTTTTTTTTGACCCGCCACGATGACTATAAAAAAACCCAGGAGACGTAGTTGCGAGTCGGCAAATGAGTTGAGTTCAAGCGAATAGTCAGTTGAGGATAGCAGATAATTTAATCGTGCCAAGCCACTCCAGCAAATTCTCTCTGAGAGCTTTGTGCTATTAATGTTGTTTATTATTGATTTGCTACATTTGTGCTTCTATTTATTAAAAGTGCTGTTTCTATGAACGCTTCGATTGTGTTTTGTTGTCTATATATTTGTGTTAAATAAAACGTCGTTAATTGTTATTGAATCTCTTGAACTCTTGCGCCAGACCCTGATTTCCAAATTTTAAATTTTTTGTAACATTATTTTTAATTCACGTATATGGTTCATATGATTTTCTAGCATTATCATCTAAACCAGTATTCATTTTAATGCTATCGATATCAATGACTAGAAATGTTTATTTTGCATTTAATGAGGATAAATTTTTTTTTCAAGCGATAATGTTAATGTAAGAGCTTAATTTTATTCTATCATTTTGAACTGAAAGTTGCAATTTTCAGTGATTACTTTTCTCACTGGTTGATTTGATGTGAAGAAAGTGATCATTAGCATCCACAAGTTATCATGCATTGATTTGAGTTATGAATTCAATTGATATTTTTAAACTTTATATTTGTGGCTGACCATATTTGACTATACCATGTATCTACCATTTGTCTATCATTAAGTTTATAACTAACATTTCGTATTATATAAAGAAATTGAAAAGTGAATGATATAGAATTCTTCTTTGTAGATATGTAGAATCAAAATGCATGAATATAGGGAAACACCTGTATCTAAACGAATTTTTTAATATGAGGTTAAAATACAAGATTGTGCTTTATTATATTTCTTAGATGAAGGTAGCTATAGATACTGCGTTTGATGAAAGTAAACCAAAAAGCAAAACCCGATGAATTAATGCTATTTTATTACGTTTGTAAACAAAACTTCAGCCTGTAATAAACATTTGATACTTGTTTTATACCTTATATTTCTAAAAAGTTACCTTTGAGAATTGTAGAAAAAATAGTTTATGTAAGGGCAAGCTTGCTTTCCCAGAATATCTGCGCTGAAGTAATAAATTAAACTAAGGCGGCATTTAAGCTAATTAAAGAAAATAATTACAATTTTTCAAAACATGCTTTTATTAACAACATTTCAAAATTAAATTGCCTTTCAAAATATAGATATGAAGCGAAAGAGAAAGAAAATTAAGAAACAATTTCATGGCAAAAATTTAAAATTAAAATATTTCAACTAAAAAAATAATAAAGAATAATTCATGGTTTAAGAAATATTTTTAGTTACTTTAATTTAAATTGAATTCTTTAAAATTTAAGAAATATTTTAATTCTTACATTTAAACTTGTAGGCTTAGTTTACTTATATTAACGTCCCGTTGTGAAGCAACACTAGGCTATTTCGGACCTCGTAATTTTGAAACGCGGTCAGATGACAAGGATGACACCTGAGCTGGCATCCCCCCTCGCCACACCGCACCACACCAGCGGGAGGACGTTTGGTCTGACGTATTTAACGTGCAAAAGACCCCCTTACACGACGGTTATTCGGTGGAATCGGGTCACGAACCTGAAACCCTACCGCTCACAAGCTATTAAACTTGTAGGCGGTAATAAACATAAGTAATTTTTTTTATGAAGGTGTTAAATAAATTTTTAAAAAGTCTGTAAGGTTATGGGAATAAAGCAAACGTTTTTTTTATTTTATTATGATGATAGGCATTTCTGTTTTATCAAATGTGTAATTCTAGAATGCCAGTGGGGAAGCTGCAAAAATCGTCGCCGAATTATGTGTAAATAATTTTTGTAAATACTTTTTTCTGATCACGATTAGCAATATGTTGTGTTTTTCTTTTTTAAGATATTATTTTTCTAATGAAATTGAGAGGAATTTTAATAACATTGTGTGATGTTTGTTTCTTTTACTTCATTAAAGACAAAAAGATCTGAAATAATGAGTTGAATTAAAACGAAGAAAGTACAGAAGAAATTACATAACAGGACTTTTTTTACGAGCATTTGAGTTTCCTACTCAAATACGAGCATTTGAGTAGGAAATCAATTTAGAAACTGTACAAGCGACAGATATAGAATTGTAACTTCAAATTACGGAACTTCAAGCACATCGGAATGTCTGGATGTGAAGAGTAAGTGCAAGGCATAAACGCATTTATTCATGTATAAGTATATTAAATTTTGATGTTTACTTTATCAAAAAGGATATGCTCTCTATATAATAATATTGTTATTTAAGTTGCAATGCATTAAAATGTGTAGCATACGAATTAATAGACAACAGTACATAAAACAGACATTATTATTATTTTTATTTACTTTTGGTAGTCTCTTAAGTAATGAGATTTCTTTTCAAATCAGTTGTGTTAATCTAAATTACTATCTTAATTTGAATCTAAATAAGAGTTATTTTTAGACTGATAACATAGTTTTAAAACCATGATTGGATGAGGAGGAATACACAGCTTTATGCTATGTCACAGACTGGACATTTGATCCTGGATAATATCGAGACGCACCAGGTTAGCAAAATTTCTTTTTTTAAGATAGACTATTCAATATAATTATTTCTTTTTTTAAAAAACATTTAAAAATTCAAAAATATCTTCTTCTTTTATTATCTCACAAGATAAACAATAAAAGTTCTTATTCAGCAAAGCTTAGTAATTTATATGCCACTATTAAGACAGACAAAAGATTAAATAGAAAACATCACGAAAGTAATATCTTAAATAATATTTCAGTGCACAAAGAGAAGAAAAAAAATAATTATTTTATTCAACATTTCCATGATTGTTTCCAAAGCACATTGTAAAATATTAATAAACTAAATTCTCTAGATAGCACTTAAAATGAACGAAAACTAGATTTAAAAAACAAGGGATTGAATTAAATTTTAAAACCAGATCATTATAATTTCGCTTTTAAAAGTGCGGTATCCTGTCTCACACGGAACTTTTCAGCAGGTGCAACGAGTCGAATTCCCGCCTTTGTGAATGGCCCTGAAAGAGTACAGTCCACTATCACGAAAAAGAACGAAACAAAACAAAACAAAAAAACTTGATCGAAAAACCACTGCTGACTTGGATGCAGTTCTTTGTTTTCGTCTGGTTTTTCACGTCCAAGGACTACCGGTAACGTTGAATGAACTCCAAGCTGCGTGACGCAACTCACACTAATTGGAATTTGTTTTGTTGTGCATGACGCTTGCGTCGACTGTGGTTAAAGGTTATGCCGTAAAACATCTGATCGTGCAATTCTGACCACGTGAGGGCGTTGGAATCTTGCTTGAGGTTTACAAACCTACCTTGTCAAAAAAGCATTCCTTTATTTTTCGTCTTTTTGTTTGTGCGCTTTTTCCCAACACGTGTAAACAAGATATAATGGAAAGTTGATGCGGAATCTATATTTAAAAGAGAGTTGTTTTAATTTTAAATTTTCTGTCAAAGGCATTAAAACGGCGTTGAAAATAATATTAAAAAAAGATCGGGAATGTGTTCGGTTTTGACTATATGATAATATTTATTTTGATTATATTTTTCATTTTTTTTGTTATTGATTGATGTGAAATAATTACATAGTTAAATTTTTAATAACATTTTAGAATTTTCACCGATCCATTTTTCATTTCGACGTATAAATAACCATTTCTTTAAGACATTAAAAAAACTTGTAAAGCGGCGGTTTTTTTCCAAAACAGAAAAAAAAAGAATGAAACAAAAACCTTGCATATGCCGTTTCTATTTTTAGAATTATATATATATGATTTTGCTTATAATTTCAATAAACATATATAAGTTAAGAAAGAAAAAACACCAACAACAAACAAAAACTAATCTATGCATTTCGAATATTTTTCTTTCTCGCAAACAAACAAAAAAAAATTATATAGTTTATTACTTAATCTCCTACAGTTTGCAAGTATTTTTAAGTATACCCAAGGCAGCACAGCATGGTGCATAATATCGTACAATATTATGTGATATTATATTATCAAATATTCAACGACATTATGCAATATTTTTAATATCCTACAATATTGTGCCATATATATATAAGCTACTGGGGGTAACAATCTCTTTCTCTCTAGCACATATATATATATATGCTAGAGAAAAATAAAATCACAACACCAGGAAGATAAACGAAGGTTGGTAGTTGAACGAAATTAGGATGATTTGTTTGCACTCCTGAAGGATATATTCCAGCTGGATTAATAAATGGGCGATAGTAATGCCACTGTGAACGTGGTATTCATGCTTTCTGAAAATCCGCTTTGTAAGCTTTATTTAAAAGGCAGTATTAGCAAATTTCGGTTTTTGTAGGTCGTGTAATAGGATTGTGAGAAGGTTTGTCTTTTTTTACTATGTTGCTGTAAAACTTGGCAGGGCATTACTGTGCATGATTATAAGTAGAAGTAATCATGAAAGAATACAATCAAAAGAAGACCCCATTCGGGACAAAGAGTGTAAAGGATATGGGATGCAAAGAAGACCATCATATTCATCGTATGGCCTGCAGCGTATCGTATTGCATCTGCAGTAGAAATTCGTTCTTTTGTTGGCATCCGTGTTACACACCGAATGATAACAAATCGATGACTTGGGGACAATTCCGACACAGATATCTTGAAGAACAGTTGCTACTAATTTCAAATCACCGACTCTGTGACTTCAGCAGTGCTAATCTGGACCACATTTGGGGCGGCGTAGGAATCTGTTTGTTCTCAGATAAAAGCAGCTTCTGTTTCGGAACTATATTTGTGGCCTTATGTTGGTTGGATGGAGTCCGACTGAGCGTTTGGAACCAAGCTGTCTACAGATTAAATGCGCGAGACCTACACCAGCAGCTGATGTTCTGGGAAGCAAATACCTATCCTAGGAGGAGCACTCCCGTTGTCTTGCCATGCATTTTGAGTTTAAATTTAAACGTCAGAGAGATGACTGAATTGACCAAATTCTAATTTCTATTCTGGGTCAAATTTTAATTTCAATTGGTCATAAAAAAGGCGTCCAAAATACTATTCCATTTTATGGTGCTTGTCAATCACTTGCTATTGATTAATGCCCAAAACAATAGCGAAAGATCGCAAGGATAGATTCAGTAAAAATGTTAGATTCACGGTGTTAAAAACCAATTCTTCGTAATTATTATTCGTAAATATCATGCAAGACATTTGTGCCTTACCACAGGTTAAATAGTTTTAAGTGGAAGGATAACATTTTTATAAGAGAGAACGTGAGAAGGTTTTTGGAAATTCATTACCACTGGTTATTTTTATTACTCACAAATTTTATTTTTTTCCTGTGCTACTGACTTGTTTTATTACAAAAAATGACTTATTTTCTGCAGGTTTGAACTAATCTTTTAGTTTGTCTTATGTTTGTAGACACAACTGCGTAGATTACTCATTTGATTAATTAATATGCATTTAATAATCCGCTGACCGAAGTAAAGATGATCTTTCCCGAAATAAACGAAATAATTATAAGGGAGGGGATGACAAAATCATGCCAGAAAAAAAAGCAGAATGATTTTTTTTATAGTCAAACAATATTTCAATGTTTGTATTTATATTAAAGTGTGCATAGTTTGAGAATTCATGAGAACATCAGAAACAGCTTGAGGTCTTCTTTGTATCCTACTTCAAAGAAATATCCATTTGCCTCCTCTATGAATTTTGACCTTTCTTCACGACTAAAAGGATCTTGCGAACTAGGAAATGAACCGAAGGGAAATAGTACATTCCCTACACATAAATAACTCAACAGACTGGAAGATAAACAATGACCTACCGAAATTGTTCAGCGATCCATTGTTTTTCTACCTATGATTTGAGTAGTTGCATGGTACATAAATGTCAATATTGGATAAAACGACTTTGTTGGTTTAAAATTCAAAATTGAAAAAAGAAATTTTGATACTATAATACTTACCAGTAGGAATGTGATGCACTTTAAATATTTTTATGAAATATATATTTTGATAATTTGCAATATTTTAAATAAAATTTAAAATATAACATTTAACATTCATAAATTTTGATAAGAAAGCTTTTAACATTTATATAAT
The DNA here is from genome assembly GCF_947563725.1 of Argiope bruennichi. Classification (NCBI taxonomy): domain Eukaryota; kingdom Metazoa; phylum Arthropoda; class Arachnida; order Araneae; family Araneidae; genus Argiope; species Argiope bruennichi. The sequence goes on along the minus strand of NC_079152.1, from coordinate 92,564,575 downwards.
CCCTATATTTCAGTTAGATGTCATAAAAATAGCTACCTCTACTACTAATAAAGGAGAATTTCTGTCTATGGGACTGTAAAATCCAGACCATTTGAAGGAAAGGAATGTGCGCATGGAAGCGAATTTTTTAATTAATTAAAAGTCAAATAAGATTTTCACAATAACCTCCTAAAATATTCCTTTTTACTGGCGTGACAGCCCCGGATGGATTTTGACCTTCCTTAGAATTTCATTCAGTGTCTTACTGTTCTTGGATAAAGTTTTTCTGTTTTTCCCCTTAATAATTTTCAATCTTCTTCCAGGCAAACAATCCTTCTAAGTTTTGGCCTCCCTTTTTTTCGGGTTTCAAATAATTTAGCCAAAAAAAAAAAAAAAAACACTTTTTGGTGGCTTCTTGTCATCCAATTTCATAAGTGGCTTGATCATTTAATCTTCTGTTTCTCTCATTTAATGATATCTGAATCTTTAAATAATTTGTAAATTTTCGAGTTGATTGTTCTTCTCTAATAATTATCACATTTGATTCCATCAAATATGCTTCATAAAATTCTTTCAAATATAATAAGTCCTTTAGTCCTTTTCTCTTTCTCAGTCATTGCTCATGTTTCAGTAATGAATTTAAGAACGAACATAATCAAAGTTTTATGAATGGATAATTCGGTTTTTCTGCTAATAAAAATTAGATTTTAAATATTTTTGTAGCAAAAAATATCTGTTACGATAATATTATTAAACAAAAATGATTTTATCACTATTTTAAAAATCAAAGCATTTTTTTCGTTTCTAATAATAATTTAATTCTTGCACATTTATTTCTTTAATTTTGACAGTTTTAAATTTTTTTTTGTAACTTTTAAAAATACTTTTCATCGTTGCTATAAAATTCAAACCGTTTTTATTGTTTCATCAAATATATAATTGCACGATTTTCTTCCTTTGCTGAATTCGAAAACAGAAAGGCCGTATTTATAATCTGGACAGTTTACATGAAGAATCAGAAAGTGAAATTACATTACCGCAAAAGTCAAAGTACAATTAGAAAATATTTTCCCGAACAATTAAGTTTCTAATGGCAATATGAGATCACAGGACACGATTAAATTGCAAAGGTGCATATATGCAATAAACAGGTGAATGTCGTTTAAAATAGTACAAATATCTATTATAATTTGAAGCTTAAAATTACTTTGTTCAAGCAAACGCGAGTATCAAGTTAGTATTAATATTTAATTAAAATTGAATATAATCCATTTTCCAGATAAACCAGCGGTTGCGAAATGTGACAAGGCAAAAATAAAAATTCAGAAATTAGAAGGAATTAAAAATATTTAATTCGTACGTCATTGAAGATTGAAAGGATGCTCTTGTGCTTCGATAGAAAAAAAAAACGAGTTTTTTTAGTAGATAAAAACAGAATATATTGGTGGCATAGTTTATATAATTTAAATCACGAAATATACGTTTGCAGACAAACAAGCAGACAGACCAACAAGTAGCCAACCTGTAGATATATTGAGCTCAAACTTTTGTACAGATATACATTTTAGCGGTTAAACAATGCCCGGAATTGCATCTTTAATTTTTTCAGTTACTGGACTCTCATGCAAAGGAATGAGCATTCAGAAATACATTTGTTTTTGGAATGCAATCATATTTAACAAAATTATGGAATTTTTTGTTAATTTTCCTTTGCTAAACTCTATGTTTTTGAGATAACGTGTGCTTAAATAATTAGACATATTCAATTTTTTTTTCAATCTTAGAAAATAATATCTTAAACCAGGAAATACATCATAATACCACAATATTTTTTGATAATTACAATTTTTTATCGGCCTTTATTTCGTATGCGTTATATAAAAAGAGTATTTTTAATAATGTAAAGAACTGAATTTGCAAAAATTGATCAAGAATCACAAGTGAAATGTTTGGGAATTTTTCTTTTAAAGCAAGAAAATAATATTTCCAAAAATTTTCTAATATTTTCATATTTATAGGCTTGATGTCTATAAAATGTGATATGTGCTGCAAAAGCTTCCAAAATTTTTTGCAGGGCAGGAGTGATAGATTTCCGAATAGTCAGTATAGGCAACTGCCTACAGCTGTTTGTCTGAGAAGTGGTTTCAGATAAATTGATCAAAAATATTATTAGCTTATTCGTCAAATGAATAAATTTAAAAATTAGAAATCCTACTAATTATAAAATTTTAAGATAATATTATCATTTTATCATAATTTAATTAGGCTGGTTACTATCTTTGTTATTAATTTCTCTTAGTAATTGCAGTATTTTTCAACACTGCATACATATTATTGCGTAGAAACTTGGATGATGTAGAGTTATACGGCATACTAAATAAATAAATAAAAGCATACATTTTTTTCATAAAATTGCTAAAATAAAAGCATTAAAATGTTCATGGAGTTAGAAATGTCGTGAACTCGAAATAGAAAAATAAATTGACTAATTTAGTAAACAAGGGGCCTTATAATGCGCACTCCCAAGGGCCGTAAAATGCCTAATTCCATCACCGCAGAGCAGAACAATGGAGCTAGAGCTCCAAATTACTTGGTTAATAAGTGCACTTTAAGAAAGGATTATTTTCAATAATTTTAATTAGATTTTTAACTAAAATTTTATTGAAATAATAATGTATTTCCTGATTAACTTCGCAACATATTATACCTCAAATAGTTATTTTTATACTATGTTTAAGTTTATAAAAAGAAACCTTTTCAGTGACTTTAATTTTATTTTTTCATGTAATTTTTCCTCTATCGTGAGGACGTTATTGTTGCTAAAAGCAAGAGTAAATATTTAATCAGTGGGAAGGGATATCCCCCAAATTTTCTTACTCACTAATAAACTTTTGATGCCAGAGAACGTCTTATATGGTATTGGTGTACAATAATTAAGAAATATTAACTTATGGCGGGAATTTAGCATTTTTACCGAATGTATCGTGCCCTGTTTGGCTATTAATCCCTGGCAAGCGTATAATAGTAACCAAAAATTGAATTTGTGTCATAGATCGATTTTTTTTTCAATCGATTGAAACAAAGATTTGACACAAAACTGCACTAGTAGTCACAAGATCCCATACTAAATTTGATATATTTAAGCCCCTGTGTTTTTGAGTTTTATGTTTCTGAAGGTATTTTTCGATAGACTGTGAACCCATAGTTGGATTTAGTTCAAAATTTGATAGGTGTCTTTACTATAGTTAAATCTGTGTACCGAATTTTATATATCTAACTATCTTCGTTTCGTTATTATCGTGTTAACTTATATACAAACAGCTGGACATTTTTTCTAAAAATGGTTTTTCTCTGAACAGATTTTACTCAAAATTTTATCAAAATCTGCAAATTTGGTGTAAAAATCGTACAACAAATTTTAACAGACCAGCTCTAAGCGCTTTAAAGTTATTTTGTCACAGACAGACAACCAGACGGGTCTTTTCTATAAATCCGATTTTCGAACTCGGAGAGGCCTAAAACGTAGAAATTCATCAAAGTATCGAGTGTGAATCGTTTGACGATAACTATACTTTCTCTATACTATGTATAGGAGAGAGTAAAAATAATTTAATGTAGATGGAAAATAAGCTTAAAACAGTTTCATGCCACGATGTTTCGGACTTAACATTGAACACCCTTAAAAAATTTCTATTAAAAGTTAATTTTCATTTGCTTATATATTTTCTTTCCAAAAAAAAAAAAAACTAGCTTTTAATATACCGTTATCGAATATTTTATTTTTGTAAAACGAACAACGCTTTACTTTCAGTCATAATTATCTTATAAAAATGAACTTCTTGACTCCATTTTTCTCAAAATTAGCATGGTCTGATACAGCTTAAGCAAACAACTTTGAGTTCCTCTTCCGTTACGGATGATTAGATTCGTTGTCATGGTACAGGTAAAATTTAATTAAGGGCCATTCCGACGATAGTAATTATGTCATTAGAAATATGCTTTCAGTCTCTCTCTGTCTTAATTTGGCGTAAAATAACTCTTCAACGAAGTTAAAAAAATATGTCCTAAAATAGATTAATTTATTCATCCGTCATAATTGGATGACTGAAAAATGTTTCAAATTAAAAAGTTATTTTATCCATTCTTTTTTTTTCTATATCACTCTCAGTAAAATTGGGAATAATTGAACAGAATTGAATCATAAGTACTTTGGCTTCACAAATTATTTTACTGAAAATACGGATATGCAATATTTGTTAAATAAATATATCCAATTAATTCATTTCGAAGCATATAAGGCAGTCTAATGAAATGATAACAATGTAAGATAAAGGAACAATATAATTGATCCGAGGGCAATTAAAGGAACATGGAGTAAATATCATAATAAATTCATGCAATTTCTAGAGAAATCGTCGAAATGATTTGCCATTTTATATTGAATTGTTTTAATAAATGTATTCATGGGAATTTACTATAATCAATGGAGTATAGAGAATATCTAAATAAAATAAAGATATCGCATAAATTCTGAAATGCTTACATATTATATTTAAAAGCTTGAATATTAATATTCCTAATTAAGTTTCTTTTAAAATTAACTTATAAATATATAGAAAATATATTTAATTTTAATAATTGATTGTACTGAAATATTTTTATGGGTCCTAGTAGAAGATATCAGTTTTGGAGCGTTTGGGTTTCAGGTTCGGCACTAAATTTCACCAAAGATACATTGTGTATGTTAGTGTGGTGCGGAAGTTTGGAAGCATATGTACTATTTCCGGTCTCGTTTTTGCCATCTGATCAAAATGACATCCTATGCCCTGAAATAGCTGTCATTTTGCTTCCAAACTGTATGTTAATACAGCTTAATTAAATTGAATTTTGTTACTTTTTTGTATGTTGATCCTACTGCTATTTATCAATTGTTTGATAATTATATACTTTGCTGGAAATAATCCTATAACCGTAAATATCATTGGTACGAAAACAATGATTTGAGCTGATCAGCTGAAATTTAATATACAGGCTTAAAACCAAATTTGTAGATTTCTGTCAAAAGCAAAAATTCTTTTTGTCCAATTGTTCGAATATAATTTAGCATGATAACTACAAAACGAAGAGAGCTAGATAGATAAGATTCAGATTTGTCATCTTTAGTATAGACATCTACCAAATTTTAAGCCAAATCCGAAAAGGGATTGACTATATTCCGAAACATGTATACGCGATAACCCAAAAACACAATGACTTAAATATATTGTTACGAAATTTCCTGGGGTTCGTTTGGATAGTGGGGGTTATATGGTGTGAAGAACGCTCAATCACCAGGCGGCAGTAGAAAATAAAACAACGACGTTTATTTACACGAAGACACACAGGACAGCACAAAGACGACAACTATATACAGCACAGAAGACGATTATCTTCAGCCGAGACGTGCAGTATACACAGCAGCTCTACTCCGTCGCTGCTCCGCTAGTCCCTGGAAGACGAGTTCTTCTCCGTCGCTTCCGACTACTCTTCGACTCCACTGGTTCGCAACCCAATTCACCACTGCCCGGAAGCTGCGACTGCTTCCTTTATAGGTCTCAGGAGGCGGGGCTAGAAGCCTCTCAACCAATCAGGAACGTTCGAGGCGTAACTCCGTTCCTACTGGACGGATCGGGAAAATTCTCGATGTTTCGGGTATAATCTATTTTGGCGCCAAAGTCGCCAAATGGACGCCAAGTTTGTCGCCAAGCTCTGGGACCTCCTATGGAACCCACTATGCTGGGAAGCAGCATCGCAGGTTCGTAACAATATCAAATCCAGCATGTGATTTTAAATGTAGTTTTGGGTCAAATTTTTGTTTCAATCGAGTGGGAAGGACGCGTCTAAAATTCAAATTCGATTTTTGGATACTTTTAATCCATATAGAGATTAATCACCAAAAACACTGGCCAAGGTTCGCACGACAGATTTAGTAAAAATATGAAAATCGGGCTAAAGGCTAACATTTTGTAACTATTGTACACTAGTGTGCAAGGCCTTCTCTGGGATAACAGTTTATTAAAAACACGTTTATTATGGGACATTTTTGGAGAAAACTCCCGCTGTTTTTTTTCAGAAAAGACAAAACTATTACCCAAGACTAATAGATATTTCTGTGATATAGGATATGAAGATACAAATACTTTCGGATATTGCCATCAACTCATTGATTATTCTGATGGCACTTTTTTACATTTAATTCCCACAAATTATGATTCTCTTAATTGAATAATTGAGCTCAATTAATCTAGCTAATAACCACTTATAAGTCAGGAATTGAAAGCAACAATCAATAACTGTTTAGACAGATGGTAAGATCTTGAAAAGATCGTTTACGAAAATTATCGGCATTAAATCTATGCAACTAATTTTCTCAGTTAGCAAAGTAACAGATGATCCATCCAAGAGAGCCAACTCAATCCCTTTGGATAACGGGTGAAAAATTAACGAGCATTATATGTTGAATGGCGATCTTCATTAAGTATTTTATTATACCAATTTACTAAAGGATAGGCTTAGCAAAACGTCTGCAAGAGTGTTTAGACGTTGAAAAACAAAGATGACATATAAGTACCAATTCATTAATTTAATCTAATTCTCATTCATGATCTTATGACAGCTTATTTTCAAGTGGCTTAATTATATATCCTCTGATTAAATTTATATTTTTCTCACTCGTAATGGAATTATTTAAATAATTTCATAGTGAGTAAAATTGTAGACTTCATGACATTCTTTTCGATTCTTGGGTGGTATTAAAAAGCGACATTTATACTACGTTGTAATAGGATATCGGACAACAATGACTGTTTGATTGTCATTTATAAAAAATGAATCAATGTCTTATTAACATCTGATTAATAAACATATTTTAATGAAATTGACTAAATCGTTATACTCTTAGCACAGTCTCTCTCGGTACAATAGATAATCTGCGTTGGCCTTTTTACGTATACGCAGCAAACATATAGAAAATATTGTAATCGTAAAGAATTCAAATTCAAGATTCTGATTAATCCCCACTTTTCAGATCTCACTGAGTCAGAAAAAAAAATTTTTTTTGACTGTGTTTACATAAACACGCTGGCTTTTTTATTAGTCATCTTTGGCTGGCATCGGTTTCAGTCGTCCAAAAGCTCTTATAAATTATGTTTCGTTAGCGACGCCTTTCTTTTTAAAACTTTTTCCTACACTGTTTAATATGGAAAGCAGCTAAAGGAAGCTTTTGTGGCTTGTTATGCTTCATAAAAAAAAGCGTACCCCTGTAATAGTAGTGCTACAACTATTACCGGGGTACGCAATTGGTTTAAGAGATATAGAATCTGCAATTTTGACTTGAAAGATGAAAGCCGCAATTGCTGCCAGAAACGACAGATACGGACTTAATCGAGACCACACTCACTGAAATTCCGTGATATAGTGAACAAGAGATAACATATGCCTCTTAACATTCCCAGGACAATGGTATATAGTCATCTTTGATGTGAAGTTTCGGTTGTGCTCCTCTTGACGAAGACTGGCCTTATAAACAGCTTATTTTCGTACAATTTGTTTTTCCAGCGATATGAAGGAGATCCTTTTTTAAAAATACAAGTCACTGGAGACGAGATTTGATTTTGCTTTAAAATTTGCATCGAAATCACAACTGTTCTGTGGACAATAGACCATCAAATGTCGTGAAGCCTGGACTTACCTCTCAGAAAAATTTTTGGTTCATTGAGCTCGGCTGGAAAGATGTAGTCTACTACAAGTTTCTTTCTCAAGATGAAAGCAATCTTCCAAATACTGCAATCAACTTGATAAATGGAAAGACTCCATAAAAAAATGATCAGAATTGGCGAACTGAAGATTTTATTATCTGTGAGAAAAAGTTGTTGTAATTTGATTGGGGTAATTTTACCGAATCCTCCTTATTCCCAATTTTTGCTTCATTATTTGTTTCTGTCGTTAAAGAATTCTCTCGGTGATAAACGTTGCCAATCTGTAAGGGAAATAAAAATGAACTTCGAGGAATATTTTCCAAGTAAACCTCATACATTTTTGAAAAAAAGAAATAATGAGGCTCCCTGAGCGATGGAAGATAATCGAGCAAGCAGAATATATATATATATATTGTGAATTTGTATTTATATGATATATATATATATATATATATATATATATATATATATATATATTGTGTGTGTGAGAACGCGCGAACTTAAAAATGCTTTGAGTTAAACGTATGAAATTTAAATGTGGCTTTATAGATAACTAACAAATTTTGAATGAAATCTATTCCTAGACCGTGTCTGTCTGTGCGTTCGTATGCATGTAAAAGCTGTAACTCAAAATCTTGATAACTTAAATAAATTAAATGGAATTTGATCTTGTTATTAAAATTATAGCGTTTTGTCAAGTTTTGGTTTTTATCGGTTGAAAAATAGCTGTCGAAAATGCATATAGGTTTTTCTTTAGCTTCTATGACTTACAAATCTCACAAGTGCAAAACTTTGTAACCGTCTGAGCACTTGTGGCACCCACGGCTTTGCCCAAAGACCAAGATTTTATGCAGGACTTTTAGAGAGTATGCGAAGAGGTTTGGAGAACCTCTTCTTTGGGTTAACCTTTGGATTTGGGTTAAATAATGTTTTTCTGAAAACTTTTTGTCCGTTCGTGGGCTTTTGTGCCTAGTTTCTTAATTAAATTTTTTTAAATATGCTTAAGTACATAAAAATTAACCTTAATTAAATCCTAACTGAAAAGGAGATTACAAATAACAAATTATAACGCGTGGTGCATACATTTTTCAATTGGTAAACTTTCTGGCATTATTTTAACAGTAATAAGATTACTGATGAAGCATTCTGTAATGAAGAAATTTAGGAAAAAATCCTAAAATGTTACTGCTTTTGAGCATGCTTCACTCATCGCGTCAAGATCTGCAGCTAACTAGAATACTGAATTAGTCACTTAATAAATGAAAGGAATGAGACGAATGGTTAGTTTTCTTTTATGAAATCATACATGATTTATCGTTGCACCGTCTTTGGTTTCATTGTTAGTTCATTAGAGTATGTTTACCATTTGTTTAAATAAATATATTTTGAAACGTGGAATAATTTCATTCGAAGAGAGATCTGTCTTGTAAGTATTTTTTTCTTTCGAAACTTACTAATTTTACACATTATCTTCCAATACGAGGAAATTGCGCTTTATTGACATAACGAATCGTTTAGGAATTTCAATAAATTATTCATTTTATTGCTTTTCCTTTGTAATAAATGTTATTTCCCCCAAAATCATTGATTACTTATATACAGTGGGTATTATTATATGTTGTTCAAAATATATTTTTTCTCATTCAAATTTGTCGATTTAATGGATTAATGCTCGTTTGCTATTGTAAATTATTTGACGACTTTGTATGATACCAACAAACAATAACAAATCATGAAAACATACATACTTGATTACGATAATATTTTATCCTTTTATTTTCAATGTTTTCTAAAATGCATACCATATTTCGATGAGGGAAGATCATAGTTTCTTTTCTATGCTTACATTAAAATAATAGCAATTGTTATTGTTGTCATTTCCAATGGCAGTTGTCACGAACAAGCTTGCTCAGCGATATTTAAGCCGAGGATGTGTCTCTTGTTTCAGTAGCGCCAACTATGGCCAAGAGTACGTTTTAGCTATTCACGCATCACATTCGCTGGCACAGCCCTTTTCCACAGGGATGGGGGCATATTCGCATATCTCACAGATAGAACAGATAAAGAACAACCACGCCCGAAATGGGACTCGAACCCGGGACGCCCAGATCGCGTGGAAGACGCGCTACCCCTATGCCAGGACGCCGGCAGGAATAGCAATCATACATAACTATAGTTTGGCTTTTCTAAAGAGCATTTTTTTTGGGTTTAACTTCTTTTTAATTTTTCATATACAAAGAGAAAATACTGTAATTGTTAAAAAAAATCAAACTCGACATTTTGAAAAATCTCCATATTTTAGACCTCCTTGAGTTCAAAAAAATGCATTTTTGGCATTACGTCTGTCTGTGGACATAAATCAGAAATGTTTTGAGATAGATGGATGACTCTGAGTTGCTTTGCTTTAAGATAAATCATTTTATACATATTGTTACGAATCTGTGATGTGGCTTCCCAGCATAGTTGGTTTCATCATAAGAAAGAAAGTTATACAGTCATCTGCATTGGACGGAGTCTGGGTGTCGCGTCAAGGGTCCTGGAGCTTGGCGACAAACTTGGTGACTTTGGCGCCAAAATAGATTATACCCGAAACATCGAGAAATTTCCCGATCCGTCCAGTAGGAGCCGAGATACGCCTCGAACGTTCCTGATTGTTTGAGAGGCTTCTAGCCCCGCCCCCTGAGACCTATAAAAGGAGGCAGCCGGAGTAGTCGTAGTCGGAAGCGACAGAGAAGAGTAGTCGGTATCGACGGTGAAGAGTAGTCGGTATCGACGGTGGAGAGTCGTCGGAAGCTACAGAGAAGAGTCGTAGTTGGAAGCGACAGAGTAGTCGGAGAGAGGAGTCGAGAAGAGTAGTCGAAGAGAGGAGTCGAGAAGAGTGGTCGGAATCAACGGTAAAGGACTGGCCTTCCGGAGATAAGCGGAGCAGCGACGGAGTGAAGCTAGTGCTGAACTAAGCTGTGCGCTACTGTCTGCAGTAGAGTCTTGTTGTATGCTGTTGTTGCTGCACGTCTCGGCTGAAGATAATCGTCTTCTGCGCTGTATATAGTTGTCGTCTTTGTGCTGTCCTGTGTGTCTTCGTGTAAATAAACGTCGTTGTTTTATTTCCTACTGCCGCCTGCTGATTGAGCGTTCTCCACACCATATAACTTCCACTATCCAAACGAACCCCGGAAATTTCGTAACAATATGATAGATAGACTTTATTCAAAATTTGTGGATTTCTTTTAAATTTTCTATAAAATCCATTCATAGGAAGTCAGATTTCCTGGGTGTTCGAGTACAAGAGAATTCGATAATTACAAAACGTAATAAGCTAGATAGATAAAATTTGGATGTTGATTTAGTATCTAAAATATAGATTCTAATCAAATTTTAAACCGAATCTGTCGAACGGTTAACCGCTAGTGTGATTGTACTTTTAGCATGTATGTAAATGCTATACAAAAATGCAATGGCATAAATAAATGCAATTTTTATGTGATCTTATGACTGAAGTTGTAGTTCTACATCAAATTTAATATCCATCAATCGGTAAAAACGCGTCGAAAATACATATTCGATGTTTCGGTACTTTTGCCAGGGATTAATAGTCAATGATTGCACGTTAGATTTAGTAAAACCTAGATTCATACCAAATTTCAATCTATTGTAATTATTATTTGCTAGTGGCATGCACTTAATACTTAAGTGCCGAGGTTCTATATCAAACTACGAAGAAGTCAATTCTCATTTGTGAAAATAAAAGACTGAGAACTCGTGGCGTTCCAGTCTTGCCTAAGAATTACAATCTTATGCAGGAAGAGGCAACGCCTTTATTAGAGTGTTTCCAAATTCTTTCTCGCTGCCATAATATATTCCTATTTATTTAATTTTTGTTTTAAAATTTTTTAGAAAAGCATTACAAATGTTGAGAATGAAGAAATATACTATGTCTCATTAGGGAAGTTTTATTTTCATTTGTTAGAGTTTCTTTTCAAAATTTTTTTCATATTTTATAAAAATTCAGCTTTACCTCTTACGAGCTCTACTTTTATTAATGTGCTTGACTAATTCTTTTTTCCTTTTGGTATCATTTAGAATATCATATCCGTCTGTTTACAGCTTTAAAACTGCCTCTAAAAAATAACAATAATATACGTCTAGAAAACTTCCACACGTCATCGCTATTTCTTGTCCCAAGGGGTATTCAATGTTTGAACATAAGTCTTCTACTACATTTTTTGTTATTCACAGTCTGGATTACTCTTTATTCGATTCCTATAGAACTGAGACACAAAAGATAGATAGGTAAAATGTATAAACTAAATATTTAAAGTAGTGAAATATGTTATCTTTCAGAAAAGGAGGCTCGCCGCTTCTAATTTGAAAACGTTTCCTTTGAGCTGAGTTTTCATTGCAAGAATAGGGACGTTCAGCCGCTTTAGACACAATCAGAATTAAATTTGCAAATCAGTCAACTAACCATTGCAAGCAAATAACTGCAATGCTTTAAAGCTAATCACCTTTTAACAGGACCTCACAAGAATGTCTTTAAATTTTTAAGAGCTATAAATTTTTTCCATTTTATATGAATATTATAGGGATTTTAAATATTTTCCTGGAATTTTTTCCTTAATTGGAGTCATAATTTTAAGATCTTTGTCCTTTAAACTTATTGTGCTTTCTTTTTATAAGTGTAAAACGTTGTTTGTATTTTAACCTTGAGGAAATGTTTTGTTTAACAGTCATATGGTAATATACACATACCACTTGTTTTGGCGCAGCATAGCCAGTTTTGCCTCTTGCGCCATAAAAATCCAACATCCATCCATCCATCCTTTTAAAACCATATTCATGGCAATGATAAAGTGCATGGATTTGTTGGAATAATGATTTTTTTTTCTTAATCGAATTTACTGCATAAATGTTATTTTGCAGCATGTCCAATTAAATTTCGCATGTAAATGCTCTTATCTTAGATTTTCAAAAGAAAGTGGATGAAAATGTAATTACATATTTGATTTTATAATAATGGAGAAGAGTGTGTGTCCATTGGCGCTCTATAGGTCAAACTATTCGACTTACAGCTACCAATAATGCCCCATCATTATATCTTGGAAACTTGGAATGTCGACTTTGGAGTGATTTTTAAAAATTAAGCAAATTTTTGTTGTTTTTTTTATGACAACGTCCGAAAATGTTATCGCACATTAAATTTTACATTGTTCAAAACTTTAAAAAAATGTCTTTTTAGTTTATCAATTTAATAATCGTGCAAATGTGAGATGAATTTTAACAATTAAAACTTTTTTTGTCTGATTTTCAACAATAGATTATATTTGATTTCAAACCGTTACTCTGAAGCCCAAACCATTTTTGTTATTTCATCCATTAACTGATCACCTGATTTTCTACTATAGTTGAAAAGTAAAGAATGAAAATGTAGTTTAGTATATGTGCAGTTTACGTAACGGATTAAAAAAAACTGAAGTTACAATAAGGTAGAATCTATAAGTAGATGAATGACACATTTATATTTCTTATAGCGGCATGATGTCATGGAACTAGTTTCCATTAGAAAAGAATTTATGTGCACGATAAAATAATCGATATGCAGGCTTAAATACGAGTATATCAAGTAGATTACGATTATATGGTATACAGATTTAAAATGGTTTTTATTATAAGAATATGATAAATATTTTGGTAATATTATGCCAAAAAATTATTGCTTTTTAGTTCAAAAACCATTGATATGCTATCTGAATATTTTGGACATTTATTACTTTATTTTTAATCTCTTAATTCATTATGATATCTTTTTAGGAAATAATTTCATATTAAAAATATTACATTTAAAATGGCAAATAAAATTTTAATTCCATGGTTTAATTTATGGAGAGAAGGATCTAATTCAGATGTCACATTTACTTTAAAAGTTAATAATTCATAAAACGAAGGAAAATAGTCTTCGTCTGACAGTTGTGATGCATTTTAAAGCTAATGCTGTTGAAAATGTACTTTTTGTCTGACAACTGTGATGTATTTAATTAAGGCTGCAGAAAGTCTGATCTTTATCTGATAGCGTGATGTTTTTAAAGCTTATTCAGTGAAATATATGGTTCGTCGTTTTATTAGCGCTTTAAAGCTAATGCTGCGAAAATATAGAGAGCTGTAATGTATTTAAAGCTATTTAGCTCATCTAAATCACTGTATTTCCAGTTAAGAGTATTAAATGATATCAACTTATCATATAGCGCATAAACAGATCAAGACAGATGACATCATAAAGACAGATGCTATATCAAGAATTTACAGGATTTTGCAAAAGGTTATGATAGATTTTCCTTTATTAGCTTTCGGTTATGCTGCTTCAGAATTATATAATAATTACAAAAAGGAAAAATACAACTATATCCAAATGATTTGCAAAAAAGTTTCAGTTATCTGAACTATATTATTTTTATATAATATAGTTCCCTCCGTACATAAAGTATTTTCAATTATATGCTTAAAATAAATAGGAAAACAAAAATATCAATTCCTCAACAACAATCACTGTATCAATTTCACTAATTTTTATTTCAAATGGAAGCTCATAACCCTTAAATGAGTCATTAGTGATAGTCTGCCTCAATTGTCGTAAAAAATCTCAGAAACTCAACTTCACTGTTCAACACACAGCCTCCAGGTCCAGAAAGCTCATGACAGTTAGATTTGCTCTCAATGATCACCTGTTTCCTTCATCCTCTGTTAGAGATATCACGAAATAAGAATTTAGTTTTATTTAGCTTCCAGTTTTAAAAACTGGACGGATTTCATCAATTTTATTCGCTATTTAATTTTATCAGCATGTATTGCAGAGAATATTGCAAAACATGAAAAGCATTTATTTATACAACAACACGCACCCACGAAGGCATTGCACAATTAACTAAGAACACGAAGGAAGGTTAGGAACAGCATCGGAAGGATGTGGGTGCGTGTTGGCGCTCTACAGGCCAGACCGTTTGACCTACAGCTACCAAATTTGGTACATGTATACCTTGGAGGTTGGGAATGTGCACCTGGGGTTCCTATTTTCGAATTTTTAATTAGAATTTTAATTATTAATTAAAAACCAACTTTCCCGCCAAAAAAAATCTTCCATTTTCCCCACCGATAAATGAGTAAGGCTTCAGTTTTTTTTCTCCCAACAGTAATGAGGCTAGGGTTAACATTTTTCGGCGGATTATTTCAAACGATTCTGTTCATTTTCTTAATGTTTGATGAATTTAAAATTAAACATTGTTAATGAATCGATCTTTCAGATTCATTCTGAAGTACTTTTGAATTAAAATAAAACAGAATAGAGGAAATTAAAAATTTCTAATCCGAATAGCGTTACCCCAACTGGCGTAGAAAAAATCACGTATTTCCGTTACGTAACCGGCGAAGAAAATTCACGCATGCGCATTCTGTTCTGATTGTTGCCATGACAACGTTATCAATGGATGATTTAAATTATTTTTGGGTTAGTTGCATGCTTTTGTAAGTAAATTGTATTTATGTTAGTTATATATTTTTTGTATATGCTTATAGTTTTAAGTACGTCGTTTTTTAAGTAGTTTTTTTAAAACCGTTTATTTTAAACGATTCGTTTTATTTTCTTAGTGTTTGATGCATTTAAATTTAAACATTGTTAATTAATCGATCTGCTCATAATGAATCTAAGAAAATTTTGTTGACCAACTCTTGAGATATTACATAAATTAAAAAAGATATTCTCTAGTGCCCATAAAGTTTAAACGCTGAGTGACTATTTTCAGTAATCAGATTATAAAAAAAAATACTTTGTTTCAGTAAAAAATATTATTATATTGATTGAAAATTAATTCTCTCCACTTTAATTTAAAGCATAAATTCTACGGGTGCTAACAGAAAATTAGAGAGATACATATTACGTTATGACTGAAGGCCTTTATAATATAATGAATGAATTATATGACAATCAAAATTTGAAGTTTTAAAATATTTGGATGAAGAAGCTATTAAAGTAGGAATTGCATAAAATATTTAATTATTAAAATTTTAACGAACATTAAGATTGGCGAACCGGCTGGTCGCCAAAGGCGGCTAGTATAGAATACATGTGACGTGAACATTTAGCAGCTGGCATATACGCAGCTTTGGTAGCTTGCATAATGGCAGATTCTACTTTAGGATGAAGGAGATAAAGAAAGCAAAAACGAGCATTGATATCAGCTAAAATACTATATGCTTATTATGCAGGTATAAATCAAAATAGTATACTTTTATTTGGTGTGGTAAGAAGTACCTCATAAAGTTGGTTGACTTCACAAAACTTACGCTATTGATGATATGAGTGGCTACCCAAACAACTGGTCCCCTAAGGCCATTTGTAACATTTTAAACTTAATAAAATATTTTTTCTATAGCCATTTTTGTTCAAGTTTGTTCTTCTTCTCCCTATTGATCTATTTCATACGTAAGACAGCTAAACTGCTCTTTCCTTTTTGTTTCAGCTCTTTGAACTACCAGTTACAAATCTAGCAGCTTTTGAAATTCCGTTTCTTTGCCTAATGATGTCGCAACAATTAAAGTTCCTTCATAAAACGGGTTTAACTATCATGACCTGTCACCACAATTTGCACGTTGTTATTTGAAATCTTTTAGAGAACTGAAATTTTACTGCTTAGTAAAAATATTACAGCAGAAATAACAGATAATAAATCGAAGATGCCATTTTAAAGGTATAGGGAGCTTGCAGTAAAACAGCCAAACTCCAACAACTTACTTCTAATAGCCAAAAACACATGTGATCTAGCGTTATCCTGACGAAAGACCGAGCTCTTCATAGTAAGCCAATTATAACTACTTACAGTCAGTGAACTGCTCCATATTGTCCATCTAGCTGCAATGTTTATCCAAATTAATTGCTTGGTTACATCGGCAACAATTCACCATAGAAAGTGCCCATTTGGCAGCAAAGTATAATTTTCTACTCATGGATGGTGGTTTGTGGAAGAGTTGATGATGATTTTATCGAATCATCAGTCGGAGGACTATAACCATTTCACTCATCATCATAATCGATATTCTTACTTTCTCCCTCCTCCTCCTTTTATCAATCAAAAGTGAATAATTTTTGTTAGCTTCCTTAAATAAATACTATATTAAAATACAGTTCATTACTTTTTCCTTGTTAATTCAATTAACTATCCAAACATTATCGACCTCAAACAGCTTCAAATTTTCATAAACGATCAACTTCTATGTTCCGAGTCTATTTACCACTTTTTGAAGGGCGATAAGTTGATTATTTATCATAAGAACCTTATTTATCATCAATTACTGATTATCTGCCGGTAATTCTTTGCAATTAAAATCGCAAGAAACATTCGCACACAATTCACAAGGCGAGAAAAAGCATAATTCACAAAACATTCGCATAACGTGCATTTTTACGATTAATAGCAAGAAAAGTAGCTCAGTATTGTAAAGAGTATGTTTTTTTGCTTTTGTTTTTTAGAAGCATTGATGGCTGTTCTCTAGTCATTCTATATATATATATATATATATATATATATATATATATATATATATATATATATATATATATATACTGATGCCAGACAAACACGATTAATGATAGCAATAAGGTGCAAATATTGCCGAACGCATCTGTATTCACAAATCTCTTATATCATAGTCAGATAAGAGATATTCTGTAATCCTTATAATGATTAGCACTAACTATCAGAAGCCGGTGGAAACTATCCTAATAGTTTAATGTTTGCTATAACAGCTTCACCTAGAAATTTCATGGGATAACTGAAATATATTTCCTAAGAACAGTATTTCATATCTTTTAGTATCTTTGAAAGAAAATTATTTCGGAAAAATTGTATTTCATTAAAGATTCTATTCAGATAAATCAGAGACCTTATTGTTTTCTTATGCTTATGAAATTTCTTTTAAGTCATCCTCTGCGAAAAAAAAAGGTTTAAAGTTTCTTTTTTTTTGTATTTTTAAAGATTATTCATAGAATTTATTAATTTCCCGTTTCTTATCTTTGGATGCGTATTATTTCTTTTTAACATTTCTCATCAATTTCATCTGAAGCAAAACTACCGATTTTGAAGGATTGCTCATTTTAAAATCTACGACTTATTGTTTGTAGTAATGAATATCAAAATGAAAATGAAACGCCAAAACTCTCTATTAAATGAGACAAGGGGACAATACTCTTAGACAAGGGGAGTGTCATTTGTCGTCGTTTATTACATTGGGTGTCTGGAGCGTCTAGTTAAATACTTCACTGCTGCCACTCACAGTTGTAAATTTTCCTATGCGGCAAAGGAAGTTAGCAACCTTATAACATTTATTATAATCAAACGCAATAATGTAGAATGTCTGTTATTAAGAAGTAACTAGATTAGATTGCTAGTGAAAGGTGAAATAAACAAAATACAATTATGAAAGAAAATGTAATGAAGGAAAATATCTACTATTCATATATTAGAAATTTACTTTTTCATTATTATCTTATTTGGTTATATACGAAGAAATATCAAATGATTTATTTCTTTTCTTTTACATATAGTATCGTTAGAAATTGATTATAACGGGTCGGATGATCTTACGAATAGTCTGATAACCACGTGATTGAATGATTTTACTACCACATGCACATATGCCATAGATAGCCTATGTTAATGTTATATGCACATATACCAGAGATAGCCTATCCATGTGTGTAATTGGCTATCTATGGTAGTTCTTTCAGGAGGAACGAAGGAAAAGGACGAGAAATTCTATACAAGTATAAAACAGCATGCAACTTTACAACATTAGTGGTGATATTTGTCATTTAATGGTGACGATGGTAAATGAAGTGATCTCATTACGGATTATCTTTAGAGTCACTGCAACCCATCATGATACTTACCATTCTAAAATGAATGATTAACCGCCAAGCATCATAAATGCGGTCTCTGTGACATCTGCAAAATAGGACTGTTTTGGTGCGTCTCAAGCTAAAAGCAGATCTAAATGATATCCCCGATGAATTGTCTGAAGCAGCATCTTAACAAACCTATTCTATAAACAATGCTATCGAACGATAAACGAGAGGTGATATAAAATGAACCGCTTTCTTACATTTAATGTATGTAATGATTATAATTTTTCTCGATAAATATTTGGAGACAGTTATCAGGGCTCAAATGTCTTCATTCAGATTGCAATTTCTTATCCAAATTTTAGCTGTAATCGAAGCATGATGTTTTGAGACGCGTACTTAGATGGATTTGTTTTAATTTCAAACCGACTCAGACAGACTGACAAATTCCCAGTTTTATTTTTCGAACTAAGAGAGAATCATTAAAATCTCGAGGTCGAATTTTCAGCTTTTACTTTTTAATTCTTTCTTATTCTACATCATGCATGCGAATAAGTAAAAAGCAAAAACTACTACTATACAGAAATCTTGTTCAAAGAATTAATGGTTTCTGTTCCATAATGTACAAATAAAGATTCTGCTGGTTGGTTGTCGAATTCTTCTTAGACCTGTTTTTAATTTCATTCGTAATTTTTAATTCATTCTCCACACGTATCTCGCAATCTGTGTTATATCACAAATCTAAAATAAGATGAAATGTTTTACTTAAATTTTTTTTTTCTGTTATAAATCGATTAATTCATATTCTTTTACTAAAACGGATTTTTTAAAGTTTATTTGAGTACTTAGAAACATATAAAACTTAAAGATCTCTTTATAAACAACTAGCCGCCTTTGGCGACCAGCCGGTTCGCCAATCTTAATGTTCATTTAAATTTTAATAATTAAATAGGTTGAACCGGAGTTTAACCCCCTACTTCGCCAAGTTGCGATAACGCGCCAAAGCTGGCAATCTTTATTATGCACTATAATTGAACATCTGCTCCATTGCTTTTGAATATTTCGCAAGACCGTTGTTGGCGATTTTTAAAAAATGCGCAAAGCAGGGGGTTAAAATCCGGTCGTACCATTAAATATTTTACGCAATTCCAACTTTAATAGATTCTTCATCAAAATATTTTAAAACTTCAAATTTTGAGAGTCATATATTATAAAGGCCTTCAGTCATAACGTCATATGTATCTCTCTCATTTTCTGTTACCTCTCGTAGAATTTATGTTTTAAATTAAAATGTAAATGATTAATCTGCTATTAATATAATAATATTTTTTACTGAAACAAAGCATTTTTTTAATAATATGATTACTGATAACAGAATTACTGAGCGTTTAAACTTTATGGGCACTAAAGAATATCTTTCTTAATTTCTGTAATATCTCAAAAATTTGTCAACAAAATTTTCTCAGATTCATCATGAACAGATCGATTAATGAACAATGTTTCATTTTAAATGCATCAAACACTAAGAAAATAAAATGAATCGTTTAAAATAATCGGTCGAAAACAGGTTTAAAAAAACTACTTAAAAAACGATGTATTTAAAACTATAAGCATATACAAAAAGATATATAACTAACATAAATACAATTTAATTACAAACGCATGCAAGTAACCTCAAAATAATTTAAATCATTGAAAACAGGTTTAAAAAAAACTACTTAAAAAACGATGTTACTTAAAACTATAAGCATATACAAAAAATATATAACTAACAGAAATATAATTTACTTACAAAAACATGCAACTAACCTAAAAATAATTTAAATCCTCCGTTGATAATGGTTGTCATGTCAACAATCAAAACACAATGCGCATGCGTGAATTTTCTTCGCCAGTTACGGTAACGTAAATGCGTGAATTTTTCTACGCCAGTTGGGGTAACGCTATGCAGATTAGACATTTTTAATTTACTTTATTCTGTGTTATTTTAATTCAAAAGTACTTCAGTATGAATCTGAAACATGGATTAATTAACAATGTTTAATTTTAAATGCATAAAACATTAAGAAAATAAACAGAATCGTTTGAAATAATCGGCCGAAAAATTTTAACCCTAGCCTCATTACTGTTGGGAGAAAAAAAATGAAGCCTTACTCATTTGGCGGTGGGAAAATGGAAGATTTTTTTTGTGGGAAAGTTAGTTTTTAATTAATAATTAAAATTCTAATTAAAAATTCAAAAAAAGAGACCCCAGGTGCACATTTTCGACCTCTAAGGTATACATGTACCAAATTTGGTAGCTGTATGTCAAAAGACCTGGCCTGTAGAGCGCCAACACACACACACACACACACACATTGAGCTTTATTTATAAGTATAGATTACTTCATCTATTTATTGCAAATTTATTTTAATAAAATCATGACATAATACATTTTTTCTACTATTTTCACATCTAAAATTTTATTGATATAATTTTTCTTTCATAATGGTTTGTAAATGGATTAATAGTCTAATTAATAATGAAGTGATCTCATTTCCATGCTTAATGGATAATGACGAAACATTGAAAGCGCTTCACTCCCTTTAAAAATTATAGGATTAACAGTATTTATCTATATAAGGATGTCTATTTTTACATATTAATCTTATTACGCCATCGACACATGAAATTTGATCAAATCTGCATTCAATGAGATAAATAACAAAAACTATAGAGAAATATATTTTTATTTTCTTTAGATATAAATGAGGAAATACGTAATTTTAAATAAATATTTATTTAAGTTTGTTATTATTTTCTTAAATATATTACAATTCTTCTATAAAGATCTTTTTTTATTATTTTCCTGAATCTAAAATGAAATACAAATTAAGTGCTGATTTAATAAAAAAAGAGAGTTTTTTCCTTTTCACTTTAGTTTGGGCATATATTGGGCAAGAGAGCCAATTTGAAGTACTTCGTGCAAGCACTGTATGTGCAAGTGTTCAAGCAAGATGTGTTTCTTTCTCAAAACTGTATTAGTTCTTTATTTGTTGCCAGTGTATTTTTATAGAATACATCAATCTTTTACACAAACTATCATATTGATCATTGGCAGTAAATATAAATGATTGCAACGATTGATATGAGATCAGCAGAAAAATTCTGAAGCAAGAAATTTTTTTATTTATAACTGAAAGCCATTTAAAAATCAATGTAAGTATTCGAAAAAATTTAGTAATTTTTTTTTATTTTAACAAATAACAACAAACATAGAAGATGAGTAAAAAAGAATGAGATGTTGTTACGACAATCGTTTGTTAGTGCGTAAGTGCTATTATTTCTCTCGCAGTTGTCTCTGAACTCTTAAAATCGCAGTTGTCTTTATATTGAATTGAAAAATACAGAATTTTCTTACTTCAGATATTTTGATATAGATTTTAATTTAAGATTGAGAAATGTTAATTATTATTCATATAATTTTATGTGATTTTCTTTTGCTTTATTTTTTCATTCGCATTCTCCCGGGGAAAAATTATTGTTGATGCAAAATATAATTAATGAAAATAAGGAAGAAACGTTTTCCAAATAAATTTACCAGCGATAAAAAGATAGTTTCTATTAATCCTAAAATTATGTTTCACTCTTTGCTGAATTGAGAATTGTAAATAAAAATCGTTCACTTTTTGAAATTCGGATTTTGTGTAAATTATTCTTACTATTAATAAAGGAGAATTTATGAGTATATGTGTGAACCTCTGCAGGCCACATCCTTTGACTTAGAGATAACAAATTTCCCCATATATATATTGGAGTGTAAAATTGTGCACCTCAGAGTGATTAAAAAAATTAATTAATTAAAATTAAGGGAAAGCTTAACGTTTCTCTGTGGTAACTTCCAAAAATATTCCAATATTATTATATATAGGGTGTTCATTAATTATTGTCGGGGTTTCCGTACCTCATAACTTTCGAATAAAAAATATTACGCAAAAACCGATTATGTATTCGTAAATTACAACTCAAAGAATTTTATTAATGATATTAAAGTGTAAAGCTTGCACAATTTGTACTTTGTAGGCATTCAGCTGAAGGCGATTATGTATTCGTAAATTTCAACTCAAAGAATTATGAATACGTAAATTACAACTCAAAGAATTACGTATTCGTAAATTACAACTCAAAGAATTATGTATTAGTAAAGTACAACTCAAAGAATCAACTTCAGCTGAATGCCTACAAAGTACAAACTGTGCAACCTTTACACTTTAATATCATTAATAAAATTCTTTTAGTGGTAATTTACGAATATGTAATCGGGTTTTGCGTAATGTTTTTTATTCGAAAGTTATGAGGTACGGAAACCCCGACAATAATTAATGAACACCCTATATTATATGTGTTAACTTATATTCAAACAGGCGGTCTGACAGACTTCCTCTGAACAGATTTTTCTCAAAGTTTAATAGAAATATGTCAATTTGGTATGAAGATGGTATACCAATTTTCATACCTCTAACTGAAAGCGTGTTTGAATTATCTTTGTCAGAGACAGACAGACAAACAAAAATGTTTTTCGAACTCCGAGAGGTCTAAAACGAGAAGATCCGTCAAAATCCCAATTTCGTATTTTTTGAAGATTACAATACTTTCTATATCCTACATCTGCGAGAAAGTAATAAAATGTGTTATGTTGTGTACCTACATGGAAAAGAAGAGTGAAAAATATTCACGCTGTTTAAGTTTTGACTTTTGTGAAAAATAGTTTTCCTTATTTACAAAGAGCTCAAATTTCATTTTTTTATTGAGTACAATTTGCTCGTTTTCTGGTTGAACGAACTCTGCGGTTTGTCTTCTTTTTCTATTTTCCCACAGAAGGCATGGCGCTAAAAGTAGAAAGGATTTGCGGTTTGACACCGAGTTACTGAGGTTTTGTTCACAGTATAGGAAACATATTTATGTACTTAATGTTAAAATATTTTGTAGTGAAGATTTTGAGCTGAACTTGAATGCTAGCAAAAAATGCTTTAGAAGCTATAATTACATTTCTAAACTAATAAAAATGTCTACATTATTAAAGTTTCATTAATTCTCAACTTTAGACGACGTAAGTTTTGATAGTAATGACGGATTGAGATGTTAAATCACAGATGAAAGATTATTCTTTCTCTTTAAGCATATTTTTCAAAGCAATAATTTTCTTAATGCTAGCGTTGATGAAATTAAAATTCATTTCATTTTAGAATGACTATTATTTTAAGAATACAAAATGTGATAAGGTGATATAGTTTAAGGTATAAACTCTCTGACACTCTCCAGGATACATAAGTGATAAAAATGAAACAGTTTTTTCAAAAGTCGTTTTTGTTAATGACTGAAAAAGCGAAAAATAAGTTTGTTTAATGAACAGTAGGAGTTAAAACAAAAATGTAAAGACATGGTTTGTTGCTTCTGGGCTTTAAATAAACTGAAATTTTAATCACATTTATGATATATTTTCAATTTTCGATGAATATTTAAGTATTTTCTTGTTATGCATGTTATATCTTTATTTTTTATCATGTGCGAACATGATGTTGTTTTGGTTTGAGGTTTTTGACGCCTCAAAATGCATAGGCAACAAATGGACGATTTATCACTTTAGAGGCATCAATTTTTCGCTTTTAGGTTTATTAGAAAATAATGCAGAAGGTTGTCACATTTGGCAATTTATCACCAACTTAAGTTACAAATTGATTTACAAATAATTCATTCTCTGAATTCTTACGAATTGTCTTAATTAATTTAAGCCATTAACCAGTTTAAACCGGTTTGAAACAATCACGATACTATCAGATTACGCATGCGTCGATATTCAGAAAAACAATGGTTTTTTTTTCATCTTAAAATCGGTTAAGCTCTAAAACTTTGTTTGCCATCTAGAAAAATTGAAAATGAAAGTATAAAAAAATTATAATATATATATATATATATATATATATATATATATATATATATATATATATATATATATATATATATATATATATATATATATATATATATATATATATATATATATATATATAGAGAGAGAGAGAGAGAGAGAGAGAGAGTAGAGACCGAGAGAGAAGTCTCGTGACTGTGTTTCAAACCGGTTTAAACTGGTTAATGAAATTAATTAATTAAGACAAATTAAATTAATTTAATCTTAAATTAAAAATCTTAAGACAAATTAAATTAATCCTAAATTAATTAAGACAAATAATGACTTAAAAATAATAATGTTCTCACATGATAACTTGAAATTTGCGATTGTAGATTTCATTTTTTAAATATTTAAATCCATCCTCCATATCTTATTTTATCGTACTTTGTTCTAGGCCCGACTGTTTTAAGACTTTTGCTTCAAAATGAGATTTCTGATAAAAAAGTTATTTTCTGATTTTAAGTGCAGCTCTAAAATAATATTTAAAAATTAATTTTATAAAAGCAATTTTTCAAAGCCAATTTTTATTAGCATAATAAAAAGGAGACAATTTTCATTTTAATTATTTTTTTTTATTTTCTTTGCCATTAATTTAAAACTCATTATTGTAAATATTATAGGATATTTGTTTTATTTTTCTGAAATATTTCCAGGTTGCTCCATTCATGTTGTATCAAAATGCAATTAAAATTAATAGATAAATCAATGATTAAATTCTAAATGTTAATTCAATGTTAAATTCTAAAAATATTAAATAGGTCTTTAACAACAAAAATACACATGTGTACACAATTTCAAAACTCTGTCAGGAAAATATATTATAAAATTTCCTTTTTACGGATATAAAATAAGTCATGTGAAATTAAATTTTTTATTCTTATTTTCTTTCGCTTTTAAATCTTGAGTAAATTTTAAAATACATTATGATAGTTAATATAAGTCCTTATAATCAATTATTTCTGGAATTCGCTACATTTTCATTAGATTTATGTATTAATTAAAATAATCTAATTGCCTGAATGTTTTAAAATATTAAACTGATATAATGTGACCTAGAACACATAACAATGCAAAATGTTTTCCTGTCAGAATAAGAAAATGCATAAAAATTTCGATTACATTATCTTAAAAAGGACAATAATAATAAAAATAAACTATATCTTCAAGCTCCCGTTGTATCTTAAAGTTCGTCATATAGACTGTTGAAGAAAGTGGAGACAAAGTTGAGCAAATAAAAAATATACTCAACTTTACTTCTAATATATTTATATTTTATATTAATGTACATGCGCTTATAAAGAGTAATGATAATTAAATAAAATAATAGAATATGATACATCAAAAAGTATAGTACTATAAATAATATTTCTCAAATAGAAAATACAAAGTTGGAGAATAGGATAGTTATAGGTTATATGCATATTTCTCGTAGTGAAAGTCAATAAATTGTGGACACGAATTTCAGATTGATGACTGCCATTCAATTATTGATTTTACTTGGATAGATGGTCACGTAATCATGGTTAGTTGCGTACATCGTGGTAATCCACTTTATACCAAATTAAGTGTCCGTCGACATGCATCATAACACAAGATAATTTAGAATTTATTGCTGCAGAAATATATCAATCAACGTATCCTCGATGCAATCAACGTCTTCGAAATCATTTAATTGAAATGAGTTTGAGAGACAGTGACTAAAAATATTAATAAAAATTGCTTTTAAAAATATATTTCTATAATGAACTTAAAAGGAGAACTTTTCTTTAATCATTTTTATGTTTCAAATATTTTTTTCAATTAATTTATATTGTAATATAACATTCTGAAGCTCTGAAATTATATTTCATTATAATATTCTGAATATTAGAGATAAGTTTTGTTCTCTTTGAAAGTCATGATCAAAATTGACAATTCACGTGGGATCAAAATTTAATTAAATTTGCTTATTAAAACGCATTAAAAGCAAGAAAATAAAGTAACATTTTGGTATCGAGAATAAGAAATTGTACAAAATTCAAAAGTCAGGAACAAAAGGAAAACTGATCCAAAATTAAAATTGCATCTTTATAAATGTGAAATGCAATTAAATAATGCTTTTTTAATCGCTGTTTTCCACTGAAGCGAAGCGACTTACATGAGTTGTAAGACACGCAGGATAAAATTCTTTTAGATTTTTAAGAGAGATATTTTTTTTCCTTTGTATAAATAACAATGTGTCAAAATTAATATTTATTTGGATTTTTAGGAAGATACATGTGTTTATAAATGCTTACAAAAATTTATACAGTTCACAAGGCAACAAAAAGTAATTTTTGTTTGGTGCCTATAATTTTTAAAGTGATGTTTTACTATATTCTTTGCCGATTTTAAGTAAGAAAGTCATTTTTCTCTATCAATTCTACTTTTTTAGATTTTCTGTAATTGAATTATAAAATATTTATAACTTTATAGAATAAGAATATAGAATAATTCTTCTTCGAATAGAAAAATCACTTAAAAAGAAGAATAAAGAAAAAAAAATATCAGCATTTATTCCTACTATAATTTTTGTGCTGAATAAAGATTAATACGTGCAATAGTTATAGCAATAGAGAAGATTTAAGTTTGAAGAACATAAATGGGTATGTTGTATGGTTTTGAATATAGTTAATAGTCTCATTAATTAATAAATCTTAAAATGAAACATCCTTGTTTCTTGAAGTTATGGGATAGAAGAATACAAAATAATGCTTATGAATCAGATAAAGAATGATCTACCAGAGAGAAGAATATGGTGACTGAAAAATCAAACATTATTTGTAAAACTTTTATCGGATGTGATAGTATTATCTTATTCCGATATGAAAAAAAATAATTTAAAAATTGTCAAGAAAACTCTTAATCAGGAAAAAATTGCTTTTCATATGATGTGTTTCTACATGAATGCTTAGAATAATTTGGGCGAAAATTAAAAGCTGGGATCTTTTATTATAATTGTACAACTAAAAACATGAAATTTCCAAAAGGGAACTCCGGTTCATTCTATATCTATATACTTATAATAAAGCTCAATGTGTGTGTCTGTGTGAGTGTTGGCGCTCTACAGGCCAGACCGTTTGACCCACATATACCAAATTTGGTACATGTATACCTTAGAGGTTGGAAATGTGCACCTGCGGTTCCTTTTTTCGAATTTTTAATTAGAATTTTAATTATTAATTAAAAACTAACTTTCCCGCCAAAAAAATCTTCCATTTTCCCCACCGCCAAATGAGTAAGGCTTCAATTTTTTTTTCTCCTAACAGTAATGAGGCTAGGGTTAATATTTTTCGGCGGATTATTTCAAACGATTCTGTTTAATTTCTTAATGTTTGATGCATTTAAAATTAAACATTGTTAATGAATCGATCTTTCAGATTCATTCTGAAGTACTTTTGAATTAAAATAAAACAGAATAAAGGAAATTAAAAATTTCTAATCCGCATAGCGTTACCCCAACTGGTGTAGAAAAAATCACGTATTTGCGTTATGTAACTGGCGTTGAAAATTCACGCATGCGCATTGTGTTCTGAATTCCGCATTGTGTTGACAATTATTATCAACAGATGCGGACTGGATTTAAATTATTTTTAGGTTCGTTGTATGCTTTTGTAATTAAAATGTATTTATGTTAGTTATATATTTTTTGTATATGCTTATGGTTTTAAGTACATCGTTTTTTAAGTAGTTTTTTTTAAATCTGTTTTCAACCGTTTATTTTAAACGATTCGTTTTATTTTCTTAGTGTTTGATGCATTTAAAATGAAACATTGTTAATTAATCGATCTGTTCATGAGGAATCTAAGAAAATTTTGTTGACAAATTCTTGAGATATTACATAAATTAAAAAAGATATTCTTTAGTGCCCATAAAGTTTAAACGCTGAGTGACTCTATTTCAGTAATGAGATTATAAAAAGAATGCTTTGTTTCAGTAAAAAATATTATTATATTAATTGAATCTTTCCACTTTAATTTAAAGCATAAATTCTACGGGTGCTAACAGATAATTAGAGAGATACATATTATGTTATAACTGAAGGCCTTTATAATATTATGAATGAATTATATGACAATCAAAATTTGAAGTTTTAAAATATTTTGATGAAGAAGCTATTAAAGTAGGAATTGCATAAAATATTTAATTATTAAAATTTTAACGAACATTAAGATTGGCGAACCGGCTGGTTGCCAAAGGCGGCTAGTATTCAATAAAGCTGATTTTACCGTCACCTTTAATGTAAGTGTTTCATTGCTGGAATTATTGAAAGAAAAGTCATGAGTTTCCTAGGAAATTATTTCCTTTTTACATATCTTGCCATTCAAGGTAAATTAGGATAATTGACTTACTATAACTGCAGTAAACTTACTTGCTGTATGTTTTGATGTCATTCGTTTATTTTTTTATAACAATCGCTTCCAAATAAAGGTCCCTCATGCTCGTTTTGTCTCGACCTTTTATTTCTTATATGCGACTTCACCAGTATCTGCAGCTCTTTAATGATTCTAACTAGGCGCTTTTGGTTACATTTAGATTTTTACAATTTGTATCTTCATCTATCCTGCTTTCGTTCTCCCGATTGTACCATATTTCTCATATTGCATCTTCGAAACAACATATTCATCTCCCAAACTTTATCCATCTACTCTGTAATTTTCTGTATTAGAGTTTGAAACACCCATTTCTTCTTTCACACGAGACCAAAGAACTAAACTCAAAAGTACACATTTTTTTACGTATTGAAGGTGAAGTCTATTCCACTTATTTCTATTATAAACTTAAAGCTACTAACCAGAAACCTTTCATCCAAATTTATTTATTAAAATTAACATGAAATCTCTTTGTATGTTCCCTCATCCAGTGTATTTATTTCACACTGATAAATATTTGAATTATCAGAAAAATAAATTGAGAATCAATACCTAAATCAATAACTACATAAATACTAATACTTAACTACGTAAAATGTTTCAATTCAAACATTCAAATAAAGTAATTTCATTATTTTTATAATGTAAATAGTAATTTTATATTCACTTAAAAAAAGAGAACAATAGTTTACGAATTTTTCAATTGATATGATCTTTTTAATGTGAAAATTAAAAAAAAGTTTTTGATTCAAATTACCTATAATTACTGAATCCTGGAAGATCATTTTACCTTTTCTATTTGTTTAATAAAATAAATCCGTAAAAATGAGTACTGTGAAGGATAAAGTAAATACATAAAATTTTAGAGTCGTATTTGACAAATATTTAATTAGCTGCAGTAAAGAACAATTCGGCCTTATATTTTATTTGCATATAAATATGAAATTAAGGAATTTTTTAAATCTAAGCATATGAGCCGTTTATTTCGAAAGTGGGGCAAGTCCATTTTCGAAAAAAATGGCGATAATGGTATTTATAAATAAAACTTGTTACGATCTTTTTATGCGTAAACAATTTAAAATAAATAAAAAAAAATCTTATTCTACTATTTTGGAGATGAAAGTTTTAGCTCTTAAAAGTATTAAAAATCTGTTTATTTTGAAAGTGGTGCAAGTCCATCTTAGATTGAAATTATTTTTGCCAAATTGAATAAATTTTTGAATTGAATTTTTTAAAATTAAAATTAAATTTGCCGAATACGGCAAAATTTAGCTCCTGTTTGCTGTATGGTGAAGCAAATGCGGCCCTTTTATATCATGTCTGATGTCTAGGGTGTTTCTATTTAACTATCTTTGATAATGAAAATCGGTGGTTGTGCAATATTTCATAAATAATAAAAAGTATATCTTTATTTTGTGTTTCTATAATAATATATTAACTTCCAACACCGATTGTTCAGACCAGTGACAATGAAATAAATATCATTGATCACAAGTTTTTGTTGCCAGGACATTGAATTTACCGAACGATCGTGATTTTGGAGTGGTAGAACGGAATGCCAGTTCCTTGTATATTACCCAGGATTACTATAAAGTAATACGAAATTGTCGAAAACAATATAAATGTTTAATACATGAATTGAATATTTATTTTCAACACAACTCTGGAGAAAGCGGTTTTTAAAAGAAATAAAAATACCGATGGCAAAACCGTGAATTGTTTAACTATATGCTGGATCAGCTTTACAAAGATGCACTATACAAAATGTTCTACAAAACTTCTATAGAGCGAGATGCTTATGGCAATTATCAATTTGCCACCACAACGAGGAAGACCAAGTAATTTCAGAAATATAAAATTATCTTATATGTATGAAATAAAGGAGATCTATTAGATCTAAAAAATGCAAAGACATCATGGATTTATTACCATATATACCTCCTGTTCATCATAAACATTTAAAAATGTTAAATCCTGAATAAAATTAAATTTAATTATACCTACGTATAAGCTGAAACTGTATAATTTTATTGAAATTCTTAATAAAACTGAATTATATGAATTGAACTTAATAATACGAATTGTTTTTTGTTATTTTATTTTTCTACAAGAATATTCTTTGTTTTGTTTCACTTTTTATCAAATGAATATATAATTAAAAAAATGGAATATTTTTTGTTTTTATTATTAAAAAAACGGCTGATGCAACTGAAATATTTCCCAATTAAATGAACGTTTACAATAATTCATTCATTTTGAAATAAAGGCAAGTCCATTTAGTTAGAATAAAACTCTCATTTTTTTAGTCAGCACTGTAAACACTATTGATTATAAACTTACATTATCTGGTGCCAAAATACAAGAAAATATATCTATTAATACTTCCCAATATAAAATTTATTGAAACGCAAACCTTTAAATATCTCGCACTAACAAAAAATGGAATTGCATCATTTTCAAAATAAATGGCTCATATATTTCTTGTAGCTAAAACAAATATGATCGTGATTTATTTATTGATCTTAGAATATCTACAAAGGGATGGCAACAGCTAGATATTTGATTTTTAATTGAAAAGTGCTGTTAGGACATTTTACTCTGTAGTAAGAACGCAAGTAGCAAAATATATGTTAAAATATCAGTTACGAGAGCATTTTAGCTTTTAATAAATGCTTTGTTTTGTCTTTGAAAAGGATTTATTAATGAATACATTAATTAGCTAAACACAAGATGTCACAGGAAATTGGAAGCGGAATGATACCTTTAATTAGAAACTACTTTGACTTAGTGCAATTAACATCAATGAAAATAATTTGAATTTCGAAAAACATTGATTTTATTGATATCATATATTTCTTACAGCATAGAATTTTATTGCAAGAAGAGTTTGATTTCTCATCTGTTTGAATTTCAAAACATGTTCAAAAAATTGGTTCAGCTCGCCAAAATAAAATAGTCGTGTTCCATTACAAATAATCTATCGTATCACGCCAACATACGGAAGTCAGAGAAAGGAGAGAATATATTTTCGATGTATGCGAAAATATTTAGTGTCTGTTTTCTTTCAAGCAAAGAAGTATGGTTTAAAAATACTAGCTGAAATATTGGATGAAAATGTGAATGAGAGTCATAAAAGATGGATTGAAATAAAGACGATTTTAACAAGCTATGACAAAAATGGGGGAAAGAATGGTTGGGCACGATGTTAACTGAAAGAAGAGAAAAGGAAATTGAAGAATGGAAGCAATGGTAAGACGAAAGTAGGCACCAAGAAGAAATTGGAGAACGTAGGCGAAGGGACAGATATGAAGAAAGACATCAAAAGAATAAGATGAAATTTGAGCTGCAAAAGTGTATATAGGAGCAAGAAATAAATTTACAAATATTTTTCTCAATCCACATTTAGTAGTATTTAAATGAAATCAAAGTTAAGACTTCATAATTTGATGCAAAAATTTATTCTAGAGGAAAATCATATAAATTTTATTTAATTATGTTTGAACATTTGGTTAAATAAGCGGATATATCACAGCAAATGTAAATTTCTCATTTACTTGACTAATCGTTTTAATAATCGCCAACGAATTGATGAAATTACAAACGATTATAAAGAGGTTGAAAACGTTTTATGAAACTGGTACAAGATAAGAGTAGAAAAATTTCTCCAAAAGATTTTTACTTGTGGTAAAAATTTATGAAGCAAAGAAAAAATTTGTATATGAGTTAAAAGTATTTCTTAATGAATGAATAAACTGAGTTTAAGCAGATAATTTGAGAAGTTGAACGACCTTATTATAGTTGAGCAGATAAGTTGTAATCCAGAAGTAAACGATCATCTTATTAATGACTGATCTAAGCTGATTTCATCAGTTGATTCATTTTAAAAACAGATAATTATGATATTATTTAAGAATAATTAAGAAAAGTGTACGAGAAATTAATTAATACCTGGAGATCACCTTTCAAGCAATATGCAACTGTGAATAAAATATACATCTCAGTTTTCAAACAACAATACTTTTAAAATACATGTCGACAATAGAGCTAGTATCATGGCATCTTCAAATCCAAAGAGCACAAATCAAAACAGCAAGAGAAATTTTTGGTGTCCTGCTTTCAAAACCAACAGTAAAAGTTTCATGGGTTAAAGCACATGCGGGCAATATAGGCAATGAAAAAGCAGATCAACCGGCAAAGGACGCAACGCAAAATGGGCAATTTTATATGCAAACAAAGCTTCCTAAACCACATAATAAAGTCCTCCACCGGAAAGACATGCTTGAGGAATGGCAAGGATATTGGAGCAATGCTGTCACAGGCAGAAAATTTTTTAATATCCTGCCTTCAGTCAACCTTAATCCCACTAACTGGATCAGAGAGGATATTATTTTCTTCTCAGAACACGGCCCTTTTCCTGCCTACCTCAAAAGGTTCAATCTGCCTGAGAGTGACCAGTGCAGTTGTGGTGGGATAGGCACCGCACTTCATTATGCTACGGAATGCATCCTTACAATCTCCTGGCATATGAAAAAACCATCACCAAGCCATGAACAGGAATTGCTGAAAAGAGTCGCCGGCAACTTCCTTTCCAGGCAAAAAATCCAAAGTATAATCAAATTTATAAGTGAAAATAGAGACCTATTCTTGCCTCCATAGCTCTCAACATCAAGTCTCACATCAAAAAAGACTAAGGGAAAAAACAAGCACAGCAGTCGCCTGTCACACATTTCAATCAAACAGAGATTCTCTTCATTTCCATTTCTCAAATTATTTTCCATCTAATTTTTTTTAACTGCATCCTGATCTACTATATCATAAAAAATAAGTGAACACAGATTATATGTATATTTTTACACATTTTATCTCTCAGCATTATATATCTAAGTTTATTACTACAAATTGTATTTCTAAAATTATGTAAACGGTCTCATCTCAATATAATTTCTTATACAATTGTAAATTCTGTAAAAAGTTATTTTTGTTTCGTTTTCCTACTGTAAATATTTTGTTAATTAAATAAAATTCCCGTAACATGCCCACCAAACCGTTTAGTGATCAGAATGGTCATGGATACGGGGGTATGAGACGGAGTTCTGTTCTGTAAGGAAAGGCATTATAGAAAACGGAATTCTTTTGAAAATGATTCGGTTTTTAGAATAAATGCAAAAAATGGCACTGCATTATATACTATGAAAGAGGTGATAGAATTGCTCCATATAGGCACAATTCAAAGAATCGTCAATGATCAGAATCAGACATAATTTTCCTAATTAAAAATGCTTTAAGTTTGAAATTGCATTTCTGAAGCTGAAAATAATTATTCAAATGGTATAAAATACTTATTAGCTACTAAAGCTAAGGAAAATTCAGAAGATAGTAATTCCTATCTCAAAAAAGCAAAATTTAATAATTATGATGACTTGAATTGATATATGAAGTTACTTTTGTATCTTAAGGATTTCAACTGTTACTTTCGTAATGAATTGTATGGTTTGGGAAATCAAAGGGGGCTTTATATATGAGTATTACATTTTCTTAGAGAAAATTTACTCACCATCAATTTTATAATTGTCGACGACTGCCAAGTATGTTGAAACATTAAAAAGCCTTAAACTGCTCTTTGGAATCTCCTAATTCAAAATTCAAATAATTTTAAATTTCATCATAGATCTCATGCTAAAATCTCTCACATAGATGCAATCAAAGGAACTCTGAGTGAATCCTTCAAATACAGTAGATTCCTTTATAGAAAATGTTAGAAGATTCTCTTACGTTCAGTGTCGAAGATCAAGTTCTCATGATGAATGCAATAGATAGATGACATTTTGAAAGAGGTAATATCGATTCTCAAAAAAAAAAAAAATGTAAATAAATAAAAATAAGTAAAAAGAGATGAAATCTACTATCGAAAATTTTAAGTTATCATGTGAGTTATCATTATTTTTTTAAGTCACGTGGTATCAGTCCGACAAAACCCCACATGTTTTCACGTGATTTATATTTCGCAGTCACCAACAGTTAGAAAAGCGATGGATTTTGACCATCTCAAAATCAATCGAGTTCTAAAATTTCTTTTTCTCGAGGCCTTCCTCTTTTTCGTGAAAAAGTAGTTTTAACCGGTTTGAAACAATCACGTGACTATCAAATTACGCATGCATCGATATTTAGAAACGTATGGTTTTTTTCCATCTCAAAACTGTTCGATCTTTATAACTTTTTTTGCCAACTAGAAAAATTCAAAATTAAAATAAAAGAAATTGAAAATTTAAACAAATATATATATAAGTTTCGATACCTCCCCACGCTGTTTCTTGTTTATTCCCATTTTCTTCTCTGTGCTTTTTCAGTTGATAATTTATTACAACCAGCCCTTTATTGGCCATACAGGTGAATCGGGTACATGGCGAAGATTCGCGCCAAGTTGTAGCTTTCTGTTTTCTTTTGGCGATAAGTCGCCAAAAGTGATAACCTTCTTTATTATTTTCTAATAATCCTAAAAGTGAAAAACTGATACCTCAAAAGCAATAAAACGCCAATTTTCTGCCCGTGTATTTTGAGGTTTATAAAATACCAAACCAAAACAACATCATGATCTCACATGATAAACAAATAATAAAATAAATGTATTGAAAATAGAATCACAGAAAAAAAAGCAAAATGTTTAGAATTATAATTTGAAAGCAATCTGATTATTTCGTGTCATTAAGGAGAATGCGAACGAAAAACTTCTGTTTATCATTATCAAGAAGTATGAGAAAAAAAATTGTCAGTTTCATGACCTTAGGGGATATT
Organism: Argiope bruennichi; assembly: GCF_947563725.1. NCBI lineage: Eukaryota > Metazoa > Arthropoda > Arachnida > Araneae > Araneidae > Argiope > Argiope bruennichi. The sequence goes on along the minus strand of NC_079152.1, from coordinate 92,528,841 downwards.
TTTCTATAAGCAAGTTCGTGTCCAAAATCAGTGAACTGTATTGATTTCATTTTTTGATGAGATATGTTCATCCCATTATGTCAATGTGCTTAGAATGTCTAGAAAATAAAGTTCAAAATGAGAAAAAGACAAGGTCTTTTCCTTTCTATCCCATCAGCCCGGAGGCAAATAGCTATTTTTCACCTAAATTTTCAAAGTTCCTTTATAACAAGTTCTAAAAGAAACGAAGGATTACTGGTATTTATTGATAGCATGGCCTGATTTATTCGATTCTGTCCTGTGAGAATCACATAATTTAAGATTGTACATAAATCAGCGACGAAATTCATTGAAGATTTAGTATTAATTCCCATGAGTTTCAAGAATGTTATATTTATGCACTTTGAAGTCTACATTTCATCTACAGAGGAAAGGACTAGTTGGAAGAATTCTTAGAGTGATGTTACTGAGCAATGCTGATGTCAATTGAAACTACTGATAAAAAGAATCGGGACAGAAAAATTCAAAATATAGGAAGAAACTTGAACAAAATTGGGAATAAATTCTCGGAAAAACATTTTCTTTTTGTAATTCATTATATATGTGTACCAAGGTTTAATATACGAAGTTTGAAGTTGATGAAGAAATTGAAGTTTGAAGTAATCCAGATCAGATGTTGTTACTTTTTGCTTTTATTGTGTTGAATAATTATTAATACTTTTAATGAATTCGTAATAATTTACTTTTAATCAGTTTTTTAATTGTTGCAATATATTTTACTGTGCGACATAATTTTGTATCATGTTTTAACACTCTTAAATGTTTGAAAGATCCAGCTATCATATTATAAGTTATTATTATTTTTTTACATTTTTTTTAGTTTGATTTCATTACATATGATTTCATCTCTCTTGACAAGTTGTCAGTTTTATTTCGTTACTGCGTATTTTTATACCAGCGTCAAAATCATAGTTTTAAAAATATGTTAGCAGAAATTCCTTTTAGCTTTGAAATTCTTATTTAAAGATATTTGGGTTCTTTTTAAATTCATAATATCCAGAATTCCAGTTTATTTTATTAAGCATTACTGTCATATCATATTGACACAAAATCCAAATACTAGAATTTGAATATTTGATCATACGTTATAAAAATTTGTATATCAAGGTATTTGAATATCAAAATAGATCGTATATGAATACAGATCATAAATTCTGTACCAAGCTAAAAATATTTCCTCAAAAAATAAACATAACCAAGACTATTTTCAAAACGTATATTTTTATATATAAGCGTTCGTTGCATTTTGTTAAAATTGCTGTTAATTAAAAAAGCTTTACAGTAATGATTTATTATGTATGAAGATTCTAAAGAGAATGAATATAAGGACTCAAAACTGTAAACAACGTAAACATTTACTTTGTATATGTTTTGCTTTAATGTGTTTTTGCATTATGTGTGTTTTGCTTTTTCTTGCATTATATACAAAATATTAAAAAGTTGGTGGAGCAACAGAAAAAACGACTAATATAGTACAAAACGTGGAAAAGATAATGATGAATTGTTATATATTTTTATGTGACAATTTAAACGAATACAAACAAAATCGTTAAGCTAACATTTTTAAATGTGAAGACATTCTAAAACACTTGAACGAAGAATTGGGTAATACGCAACTCAATTTAACTCAAATTCAAATTTGTTTATTACAAAATTTTGCAGAAAAATATATCATTCAACTTTGAGCATGGAAAAAAAATAGAAAACACTTAATGTTATCATTTTGTACATGTCAGTAAGCAATATTTTTTCATTATTAATTGCGATCATAGAAACATATTTCCTTGTTTTCTTCAATACATAGCAATACTGGAGAACATGTAGTTATTCTTATAAACGGTCAGTTGTTAAATCTTAAAAGTAACTAAAATACAGTACACTCCAGAATATCTGGTCTAATTTGGCGAAAGGGCAGGTTGGATAACAAAAAAGCCGGTTAGGCCGGAGTTCTGTGAACTCATTTATTTACTTACCAATACCAGAAGACAAAGATTTTTTTTACCAAAACTCACTGTTATAATATGTATTTTCTCGTTTCTTATTGAGTACTAAGCTCTCCATTTATTTTAAGCCACGTAGAGTGTGTACGCCGCCGTGGTCCGATGAATCATAAAAGTGGCTGCTGTAACGTGTTGAATTAAAATAGAAGGTTCTTACTGATAGTTTATATATGTTTGTATACTACACTGCATGTTTCAAGAATTTATATGATAAAAAGTAAAAGGATCTAAACTGTTTACATTTTAACATAAATTCTGTTATGCCAAACTTGAATACGGGAAACTTAAACAAAGCATTAACTAATATCGTAGGACAAGATCTTAAGAAAATTGACTCAAACTAATTTTATTTTTCACTGATAAATGATACACAGATATGAAAAAATAATCCTAAGATAAGAGTCAAAGCTTACAATTTTTAGTTTTTGAAAAACTAGGCTGGATAGTACGGAAGCCGGATACTATCCAGCCGAACCGTGTAGAAATTCAATACGAACAGGAATTCTAAAAATAAATACATATATTTGCGAAAGGTTTGGAAGCCTTTGAAAATATATTATATTCGATACGATCGTTTTGAGCAAACGCTTGAAAATCGATGCAATGTTGTTCTGAATGCATCCAATTTAGAGAAGAATTTCGACAGAAATCAGTTAGAGTTACATTGTTTAGGAGCTTTCTCTAAAAACCCAATTTTTTTCTTTGTAAAAATACAAAATAGGAGCCAATACATTTTTGAAGAAAATTCATGAAAAGAAGAAATTTATTTAAAAAAACAAATTTTGCTCAGCTTTAGAAATTTAATAAAGACGATGGGAAAAATCATTATTAAATTAGATATTAGTGCATAAAAGTTTTGAATAAAAATCCGGTTTAATAAAAAATTTTATTATTATAATTTTTTTTTATTTTTATTTTTGGACCTCAACCTCATTTTTTATATAAGACATTTTTAAGTATTTTAAGATCATGTTTTACTGATGAGTTATTTAAATTCCACAATTTTAAATAATTTATTTTGGTGCAATAGAAAATCCTAGTGGACGAAAAGTTTAACAAGCTAGATAATGAATAACACCACTTTATTCTACAAGAAAATTCGAGCCAGAGGTAGAAAACAATACAGAAACATACTCAAAGAAAACACTTACAGAAAGCAACGATACAAAAACAAGACGCAAACTGTTATTTAAATAAGAGCTCAGCACAAAAGCGCAATCAGACATGAAAGAGGAAATTCACTTGACAACTATTCTCTTTTACCTCTCAATTTCTATAGTTTTTTTCGAAAGGTACCAAAAAATTTGGAAGAGTATCCGGTTTTCTGGGTTTTTTTATATAGATATCGTCAGAATTCCTGTATTTTTAAGAGTTTTATTTTTTGTCACCAAATGCATCACCAATTTATCAAATGGTCGCCAAGAGGGCCAATCACTTAGCATCCATTCAGCATCCATCAGAGGTGTCTTCCTTGGTATGAGACTAAAAACATAGTGAAGTAATATTAGATATTCATAATAATATTTAAAATGGAGTATGTATTCGTTAACAACACATATTCATTAACCGCTTCGTGTTTTATTAATTATTAAACTTTAAATAAAAAACAAATTAAAAATAATTAAATGCATTAATTAATTAATAATTAATTTCATTCTACTGAATTACTTTTTTATTTTATATTGATTTACTAATTAATTCTGAAATGACTTGCTAATGAACTGTTTGAATTTTGCGATTTTAATGCCAATTAACAAATCAAATAAAAGTATGAAACAATGCTTCAAAATTTTGAATGAAATAAAGATAAAAAAAAGTCTTTTTAAACGAGTTTCAATACCTTTTTTCCTTTGATTCCAGAAAAATTTGCTTAAAAGGCGGAATGAAACATTAGTTTTATCTATTTTACCGAATTCGAAGAATTTGCAATTATCAGCTTGTAACTCATGCTTATCATTTTTTGTGTAAAGTTTTTGAATATTTTCATTACCGTGATTTTGTTTACATTTTCCAGTTATTATCTTTAATTGTTTCCCTTTGTTTATCTCTGCATTATATTCAAACGTTTGTGCCATTAATTTAAAAATGATGTCTTTTTGAATTATAATGATTAAAATAATATTTTACATTTTTAATTTTTAATGAAAGATATATAACTATTGAAAAATTAAGTTCATGCAAATACTTTTCTTTTTAAAAGGCGCCCCATTCTTATTCTACGTTTGTTTATTTCAAAATCTATTAAATGTACATTGCAAAGAAAATTTTGACATAAAATAACGCGTTTTGAATTTATTAAACTAACTGAAAGTAGCTTTATAATTATTTTAAGCATGGTTCTAGGAAAGTTTTTATAAAATGACATATAGTTAATGTTTTTCCTGGGAAGCGTGTAAATATGTTTTGATGTAATTATGTTACAAATATAACTCTGCAACAGATATCAAAATAAGATTTCAGACAAAAACAAAACATCTTAAATAAATACAGCTGTGAATTAAACATCTTTGAAAGGAAATAGAAGTCGTGCTAAGTTAGAAATAAGTATATTTGAAGACTGAAATATCTAATTTAATTGACAGAAATTATTGTGAGATCTTTTTGAAACATATAATTTATGACCGTTATAGAGTAATGCAGCGCGCATGTTCACTAGCAAAATATTCAAAGTTAAAAGAGGAAATTGGCAACATCTCCAAAATTTCTATTAAATGGGAAGGCAGTTCAAGTTTAGAAAACAAAATTAAAGAATTGTCACATCAACAATTTAAAAGTGGTCCGTATTGTTATTCGTACAACCTCAGACATTTAAAGCTGTGGTAATAGCTTTTTGGAAGTTGTTAATTTTTTTTTTGTCCTTGAATTTAAGTGTTTTGAATAAAAATATAATTTTAGGAGGGCTGATATATCTAGTTTATAACGTACTACTTCCCTCAGGCAAACGACTGATTCACCAGGAATATCTGTTATATTTTATTTTAGACAAATTGTTTAGATATACATGGTCTAGTCATATCAATGTGACCACCTGTTAAAATCCAGAATAACCATCTTTCGCAGAGCGGACAGCTGCGAGACGTACAGGAAGAGAGTCAATTAGGTTCCTGAAAGTGTTCATTGAGATGCTGAGTCATGCCAACTCCAGTGCCGTGGCCAGCTGCTCTAGGTTACGCGGGTGAGGATCCATAGTGCGAACAACCATATAGAGATGGTCCCACAGATTCTCGATTGGGTTCAAGTTTGAGGAATTTGCTGGCCAAGGGGGTACGGTAAATTCATACTGGGGCTCTTCAAAGTACCCACGTACACTACGAGTTTATGACACGTCGCATTGTCCTGCTGGTATATGCTATCATCCTGAGGAAAAACAATTCGCCTGTAGAGGTGAACATGCTCCGCAAGGATAGATGCATACTTGTGTTGATCCATCGTGCCTTCCACAATGATGAGTGCACCCAGAGAATAACACGAAAATTTTCCCCAGACCATAATGCTCCCTCCTCCAACTTGGACACTTCCGGCAATTGTTGCAGGGTGTTTGCCTTCAGATATTTCACGCCGTATACGCCAACATCCATCTGTCTGATGGAGCAGAAAACGTGATTCATCGAAAACAGTCACCTGTCTCCATTCAATGGAAGTCCAATTGCGATATTGGTGTGCAAAGTCCAGCCTTCGTCATCGATGAGACAGCAGTCAGCATACGTGTATTAACCAGGCGACTGCTGCGGAGGCCCATAGCAACGTTCACTGAATCGTCGTCGTGGAGACACTGTTGGTAGCCCCTTGATTCATCTGGGCGGTCAGTTGCCCAAACGTATCTCTGCAGTCGTCGTTCACATCTGTCATCTATGGCTTATGGTGCACCACATTTGTCACGTCGCTGATTTTGGATAGTGCCATTTTGCCATGCATAGTATACTTTTACCAGGGCGCCCTCCGAACAGTTTACAAAATTAGTCGTTTCGGAAATGCTTCCACTCTTGGCCCAAAATCCAATGATCAGGCCCTTTTGGATGTCGGATAAAACGCTCCGTTTCTGCACGGCTGCTAGAACTGAAATGTTTTCCGAATGCCTGCAACACACTTCACCTACAATCCACCGAATTTGCTGATAACACGTGCTTTTTGCGATTGGCTATTTAACGTTGACGTCAAAAGTAAGCGATGGTCACATTAATATGACTGGGCTATGTAACTTCATACCCATAATTCCGCCGAATTGTCTGACATTAATTCCACGTCTGAGCTGTCTGTAATCTGAGCTGTCTTACTTCTGTAAATCGTGTAAATGAAACTTCCTAATGGAGATCAATCATATGGTATCGTAATGCTATGAAAATGTAACATGTAGTTCCTTCTAACGTTCCTGGTATTAAAACTTCGTTATTTTATTCATCTTGTAAATTACACATATAATAAACAGTCTATCTACTTTAACTTTCAACAATGGAAGAAAGTCATGCTGTGAAATATTTGATGAAATTGTGAAAATTATTTCAATTTCTGAACAACAATGTCTTCAGAAAAATTTTTTCATGACTGTTAATTTAATATTTTTAAGAAGACAATTTTTTAAAATTTTGAAACGGTGTAAAATTTCTTATTATGTCGTATTTATGTAAGTGATAGCGGGAAAACAGCAAAATGTTTCTTGATTTATAATTTATTAAAATTCTAATTAAAATTTCAAACGAAAATTATCACACCGAGGTGCATTTTTCAACCCACCAAAATATTCCAAATTTGTTAGCTGAAGGTCAAGCGATTTGGGCTGTACAGCATCAACACACGCGATCATCTATATTATTAATAAAGATAAGGTTGAAATTCGAAATTTTGCATACATTTTATTATATTAGGATGCAACCAGCAAGTATGGTCTCCCCGAAACTTTCTCGCACACTCGTCAATAAAGGTCGTATTCAATTTTTCTCTGCATGAAATTGTGGATCTTGTGCAAGCTCGCGAATAACTTGCATGGTATTAGTTACGCAATATAGATTTTTGATGTGAATCTAGCATTTTTATTGAATCTAACGCTAGAATATTATTTTAGTCGCCTTTTTTCCGGCTGATCAACATTAAAATTTGACAGAAAACTACTGTTCTGTTCACAAGATAACATATTGAATTTAATTGATATGCCATTGCGCTTATGAATTATTGCATTTACATGAATGCGAAAGTACAAATATACTGAAGATCAACCATTTGATTGATTTGATTCAAAATTTGATAAGTATCTCTATTTTAGATACTTAACCTGTATATCAAATTTTATCTATCTAGCTCTTTCCATCTTGTTGTTATTTTCACTTGTACTCGAACGGTTAGACATACAGATTTCTTTTGAAATGATTGCATTCAAAATTTGATAGAAAAGCAACCAGCGTTTTAACTGAAAGAGTTTCAAACGCTTTGAGTTAAATGGTGTAAATTTGGTATGAAGAGTATTTTGAAATCACAAAGAATGGAATTCATATTGTTGACAATTAATATAATTTCTGTTCATATTTCTTACTGTTAATTTCTTTTATAGTAAAGTGGCCAACTTAAAGACAATTGTCGCCAAATGAACAATAACATTGGAATGTAATATTTAAGTACATGAAATTAGAAAACAATTCCACATTCATTTTTTTTTCAACCATCATTTGCGAAAACTAGCATTTTTAAAGTTTCCATAACTAAATCGAAAGAAACTCAATTAATACAGCATATAAAATTAGCAATTTATACTCTTAAACGTATTGACAACGATCTATTCTTAAAACGAATGATAATAGCCATGGTAAATGGGATTGTTTGCAATCATTTGAAAAGATTTTGGGATAAACCAAATAAATCAACATAAACGAAATCCGAAAATTTCCAATGGTAGATTATGCCATTAGTTTAGTAGAATTACAAAACGGATTTCCAATTTATATCAACGGGCATGAATTTATAAAAACTAGCAAAATTAGTGAAACGTCAATAGGAAAATAGATTTAAAACTCTATGGCAACAGCAGATCATGCATGCCTTAAATGTCTCGTAAAAAAACTACTGGAGTTTTGCTATGAAATGATGTTAATTGTTTCATGAACACCATCTTTGCAACACCAGATCATCATTTAAAAATTATTAATTTATTACGAATGGTAAAAGCTATCATGTTAATAACACCGTAATACCAACCTATTTTTTTTTGTCTTTTTTGTAAGTATTAGAAAATATATGATTGTGTGGTAGTGAAATTGTAAAAAAGTTGTTGGAAAACTATTTTCAAATAAAATGGAAAGCGTATCAATAATGAAGGTTCATTATTTTCTCCCAAATCTGGGCTTTATGACCTAGTGAAAAAATATTTATATTTGTGATAGATTTAAAACTGGTTGAATTTTTAAAGCTTATGGATAGTGTTTATTAATCATTCGAAAAATTTTAAGATGTTACAATTTTAATATTAATTAATTTTAATATATATTCTTGAATTCAATATTAGCGATACCGATGTATGAATGTTTATGAATTCGTATTATGAACTAAAAGGTAATAGTGAAAAAATTCAATATCTTGTTTTTAAACTGAATTTGTAAACGACATTTTAAATTATCAGAATAAACAAAAGAAATTAATTAATTTGTTAATTTCGATATAAGTTGTTTTAAAATGTAATTTGAGATACTTTACCGGTGGTAGAAATTTTATCTAACAGAATTAAAATAAATTTAACTAAGGAATTAATTTTTTTGCATTTTATTACATTTCGTAAAAGGTTTGAATAAACAATCTTGCAAGCTATTTTATATAATATAAAGCAAAAATATATAAATTATATAATTTTTTCCTAGATTTGATTTATGATCAATTTTCTTATGTTTATGAAAGGAATATCATAAAGGCAATCTGATACTTCACTTTACTTTCTTCTTACCTTGCTTTTTAAAATTCAATTTAAAAATAACTTAAATGCAATAAGTCTTATTTATGCTATTTTTTTTTGGGGGGGGGGAGGAAGAAATAGTTTTATGTGAGCTGCAGAAAAAGAAGCCAATTTCCATTTCCTCCTATTTTTTTCCCCTTTTTTCATTTCAAAACATGAAACATTTTTTTTTATTTGAGGTTGTTTTTTTTAGCTTCCATGCTTTCTCTTTTTGCTGAAATTAACTTTTTTTTTTTTTTTTGAGTTTTTACAACTAAACAACTTGGTTCACAAAACCTTTACATGAGATATTATTATATTTTATTTTTTAACTATCAAAAATGAAAAAAAATTCTATCGTAGGAGATAGAAAAATCACACAACATAAAAAAAAGATTCTGCACCTGTAATGAATTTCATTTCGAATGACTTTTTATTTATTATTTATCGTAGAGCTTACTGTTTCAGTCTTGGGAATATTTATTGGTATTATAATATTATCTTACTAGAGAAAAAATTTGAATAATAATCTTGTTCACTCGTGAAATTAATTAAATATATATGAATAGAATATAAACCAATTCACGTTTCTTAATATTAAAATAATACATCTTTAATATATGCAAACAATTGACATATTTCTGAATTAGAATAATTTTTTTCTGGGTGAATAAAGTTTTTGTTTTCAAAAAAAAAAATCCAGTATTTAAAAACATAATTAGTTATAATCTTTTAAACTAAATAAATAAAAAATAATTTAAAAAAAAAGCTTACAAAAGGAATTTTTTTTTTCATTTTACAATAATAGCTATCGTTCGAACTTTTTGTTTGTTTGGGAAGTGAAATTCATAAGTAAGAACTTCAACACTAAAATGAATATAGTCAGTTAAACAACTGACTTTGATTTATGTGTCAAGGCGCGCGTTGCAATACGTTTATATATGTAATCCTTCAAATAAAAGGCCAGAGGATTGTTAGATTAACAAAAGAGCTGGAATATTGGAGACTAATTTTAAAAATGCATTTTAATAGCAAAACTGATGTTTCTTGCAAAAATATTACACAATTATTATTGAGAAACTTATACTATTTGTAAAAAATAATACAAGACATATTTAAAAATTTAAACAGCACCCTGTCGTTTATATCTCCTTATGGTTAATGATATCGGCATTTATTTCCGCTGAATTGCCAAATTAATGTGAACGGTGGATTAGTGAAATTCATTAAAAGAAAATTCCCTTTTCCTTTTAACTCACTCCACTGTAGAAGATATTCTTTTAAATTCTCCTCTTTCACAATTCTTAAAATACTTGGATTAAAGGAATATAGTGAAACCACTATAAACAAAATATAAAAACATTGTTTTTATAGTCATCAAATTAATGTTTAAAAAGCAAATTTCGTTTTCCTTAGAAATAATTTTGTATCATCTATTATCCGGATAATCGATTATCTGGATAGTGTCCGGTCACAGTCAATCGGAATATTTGTAATTTTGACGTTTTTATCAAACATTATATGTATCATCTGTGTAAAAAGATTTTTTCATCGAACAGTTGGTAATTTCTCGAAACAAACAGATAATTATAGTACTTCATACATGAAAAAGTGATTTTCTTTATTTATTTTCCTTAGCGACAATAGTAATTTCTATTCGCAAATTTAAGATACGGAATATTAATAAAAAAATATCTTATTCCTTTTTTCAAACTCTACATTCTTCTTTTCACCGAAATTTATCGAAAGAAGAAAAATTCTTTTAAGGCTAAAACTTGAGAAAAAAAATGATATACCAACACAAGATGATAAATTCACTCATGCAAATTTGTTCTTCTATAAAAATTTGTAACAATGTTTATTGTATTCTATATTATTACAAAATGCCCTAAAACATTGTTACGATACTTTCACGACATTACCCGATATTTAGAATATCGAGCCACGTCGAAGAAATTTTGATAGATATCAAGAAGATATTTGAAGATATTAGAAGATATTATTGTACAATGTCTTAAGCTAACAGGGCTAATAAAAATGATTTTATGACTTCATTATTGATAATTCTTTTCCAATAATTTCTTCATATGGTGTTGAAAAATGATCTTATATTAGAGTTTCCTTTTCAAAACAGTTTATAAGGATCGTATTCCTCAAATGTAAAATAAAAAAAAATTTCATGGCTGTCAAATTATAGTAGGTTTATTATATGATCTGATGATAGGATGTATGACAGGGGATCATATAATATTTAGTTTATTATATGATCTGATGATAGGATGTATGACAGGGGATCATGTAATATTTAGTTTATTATATGATCTGATGATAGGATGTATGACAGGGGATCATGTAATATTTAGTTTATTATATGATCTGATGATAGGATGTATGACAGGGGATCATATAATATTTAGTTTATTATATGATCTGATGATAGGATGTATGACAGGGGATCATATAATATTTAGTTTATTATATGATCTGATGATAGGATGTATGACAGGGGATCATGTAATATTTAGTTTATTATATGATCTGATGATAGGATGTATGACAGGGGATCATATAATATTTAGTTTATTATATGATATTTGGACAAGCCTGTAGTAAAAGCATATTTTATTTAAAATTTCGCATTTATTCAAATGACCAATTATACAATGAAACAATTAACGTTAGCAGAAAAAAATTTCCTTACTGGTCGACCATATTCAAACCTACACAAAAGCGCAGAATGCGTAGATTCCCCAAACTAGATGAACGAATTGGGAAATGAAGATAGAAAACCTATTATTTGTGAAAACTAATTATTTATCGATTATTTAAGTGAATAATTAACAGGTAAATAATAAAATATAAGATTTTGTTTAAGGCATAGCTTAACCCCTACTCCAAGTTAGTTGATCTGATGAACATCTTTAGAAGGCTGAAGATAATAATCAGAAAATTCTGCTTTAGTTCTTGTGATATTGAATGGCCTAGCTGCCACGAAGATAACAAATTACTTAACTGTCACTTTTGACGGTTCAGAACCCTGTCTTAGAGCATACACCCTATCATCAGAAATGAAACTGACATATTTATATATTCTCCTCCCTTCTAAGTGAAGCGTGAACTCGTTTACATGTATGTGGATAGCAGTATTAGCAATACCCCCGCCCTCCTTCAGGGTAGATGGTAAACGTATTTGAATTACATCGATACAGCCGAGGGCACACAGTTAATACAGAGGTAAATTGTAAGAAAAACAGAGCATTTGATTTCTTTAAATATCGTAATATTTCATAAAATAATAGAACATCACAGATAAAGGCTTTGATATACATCTCATTCATTGCTTATTTTTTACCAGACAGTTAAAAAATTTAGTTTTACATTTCATATTGTATTGAAATAGTTAATATATGTTAATTGAGTAATAACCGTTTTATGTTTTATCCGAAGAATCATTTCTTAACAGTCTGGGATAAAATACAAATTTTTTTACATATTTCACTTTTTCTATTATAAAAACCCCATTTAATATTTGTAGAACGATATAATTAATAAATTAATTTAATTAAATATAGATTATGTACTAGTGGCACCACCTGACGATGAATTTGATAAAGAAATTTCTTCAGAACAGGATTTTAATGGCAACTAAAACGGAAAATTGAAAGAAAAAAGTGAGAAGTAATTAAAATAAAGAAATTGTATATATATTTTTTATCTCACAAATAATTTGATATTTTTTTTGTTAAATTCATTTGATAAAAATACATATTAAATTCTTTTTCTTTATTGGAATCTGGTTGGGTTTTTTTAACATTTACCAAACATTACCTATTTTATTACAAATTAATCCAATTAAGGTGATTATTTTTCATGGTTATAGTGCTTATTAGCTAGAAACAGAAAATAAGGTAATATTCATCCACCAAAGTGATTAGTCTTAATTTAAAGAACAAAATCGTGTTATTATCCATTATCAATTTTAATTATGGCTGCTGAGCAGAAATCTTCATGATTTAATTATTCATTTCATGTTCTGAATTACTCGTAAAATTTCGTTCCATTTACTTCGCGTTCCTAATTAAGTTTACATAAATCTTTATGAATGTAAGAATTTTTTATTCTCTTTTATTTAATTTCTTACTTGATTAACTTTACGCTTCCTTATGCACTGCTGAGTTAATAAATCTCTCATTGAGGAACTCAAATATTGATATAGAGAATTTCAATTACCATATCTTTATTTCGGTTTGCGCAGCGAACCATTCATTAGATTTACTTTGATGAAATATTGACCAAAGCAGGACTGATTTTAAATTCCGTGTTATTCAGGTGGTTTAAAGAATATTTTCAAACTTTGAAAAGAATTGAAAGCCTTTAAAGTGGTTTTAAAAACAATTTAATTTTCATTAAAATACTATTTAATTTAAAGTAGAAAATTTCTAAATATCGCTGCTTGATATGTTTTGGAAAATTGGATACGGCAAAAACTTGGTGGAAACGTTATAGTGGAATGTGCTTCCGTCGCATATTTGGAAATTTAACTTGTATTAAATACATTGTAACATATATAATTTATTTAAACATTCACTCATTTTCTTCCCAAGTATAATTAAGAACGGAATTTTAATAAGATCGTCATCTGCAATTATTTCATATGTTTAATAATCGCTTTCAGAAGCCAAAGCAACGTTCAGTGGCATGTGTATATTCAACAACACAGTCTGTTGAACAAAAACGATGAACGAGGTAAACTATACGTTGTAGGAGTATAGTTTACCTCGTTCATTAGCAGATTAATGAGTTTCAAGTTAGGTAAGCAGATGATAAGTCATTTCATAACTTTAATATTTCTGCATAGAGCATCTTTCTACATGCTTCCAGAGAAATAGCAGAAATGCAACAATGCAGCCAGCGACCGCGAACAATTGTTGCAAACTTAATCATAGTGCCTTGATCACGTTTTCTTTCTATTTAGTGAGAACGAAGATATTAAATTCTTATCCAGCTACGTATTTAAAGAAAGGCTTTCCACAGCACATATCAAGCGCTTCAATTTTATATCGCATAATTCTTTCTATAACGATGGACTGCGCCAGAAATCTAATGCGGTGAGTATTGCTGGATAAATTTTACATTTACACTAAGATACACTTAGATTTTACATTTACAGCTTAAGAAACCTGAAGTATAAAAATCAAACATATTATTAGTATGGCTACTGAAATTAAACTAATATTTAAGCATGTTTGGTACAATTTTATAGTTGCATTACTAGCTGAACCAATATCGGGTTCACAGATAGAGTTGTTCTGAGATACGAGCCTGCCTAACAGTGTCTTTAAGCCACAATATTTTATTTTTCCGAAATAATAATAAGTATATTAATTAAATTAGTCCTAATATAAAAATTAATGGCAAAAATTTTATTATAGCCTATAAAAACAAATACATATTTAAAAAAAAATTGAAGATTGTATCACCATAACTTGTAGATTCATCGACAATAAAAATGATTTATTTAAATATTTACAGTGATTGATCCTATAATTTTCGCCATGTTCCCGAACTAAATTGCTTCTGACTCTCGAAAATGAAATATTATAAAGACAACAAACAAATAGTGTTGATCGTTAACCTTTTTTCCGAAGGCTTAAACCTTTGAACAAAATGATGGCTAATGAAAATTAATGGACAGAGGGTTATTGTTAGGAATGCCGAAAGATATGGTTTTTCTTGTAGTGACACTCGACTAGTTCATCAACAGATAATGGTTGCAGTTGTTTTTTTATAAATAAAAAGACATTTTTCTGTGGTAAATTTATCATGTGAAGCATTTTAGTTGTGGTATTTATAACATATTTCGGGTTATTATTTGCATGATGTTCAAAAGTTTTTTTCCTGCTTTTGTCCATTTTAAATAAACAAATTTTTTGTTTCCATTGCTTTCTTGACATACAGATGCATAAATTTGTAAAAATTGATCAAAGATTCAAAAGTATTCTTTTATTTATTTTGAAGAATGTCGTTCGATATATAATTTATTCGAAATTTGAATGTTCTGTTAATGAAGCAAAATTGTTATTCAACAGTGTAAATTTGTATGACGTCGCCATCACATGACAATTACATTATATTGAAATATTTTTGAAACTATATTACATCCAGTGATAACATTACTCACTTTTTATCCAATAAATACTTTAAAAAATTCCATAATTGCACTAATTAGAGTTCTTCATTAAATTCGTTATTCTTCCTTATTGAATTCCAAATTTAAACTGGCACCGCGCAATGGATATATATGTGAATAAAAATTGATTCCATTTGTCTACATCTATTAATCTTTCTAATTTGGAATTTCTACAAAATAATACTTAGCTTCTTTCCAGAAAATATATCATTTCATTCAAGTTTGAAGTATAATTTTATTCCATTTTTATATCTGACGTTAATTTATTATAATTATTTTTATTCTTGAGGAAACCAAGAAAAATTATCTGTATAATTTTCTTTGATTGTATTGGAATTTTGTACGAAGGATTGCATGCTTTGATAAAGAATGAATAATAATAAAATGCTTCTTATAAATTAAATCTGCGCGATCATGAGAAGATTTTAATAATGCAAAGAACGTCCAAAAATATCGAACATTTGTTTCCACTTCTGTATCAAATTTTATACATTTAACTTACTATGGACAGAACTTTTCAACCTGGTGATTTTAAAGGTCTTCGGTAAAATCGCTTTTCGAATCAAGAATCTTTAACCAAGAATTCATACTCATTATCTGGAAATTTCGCATTACGGTATAGTTTTACAATTATATGCTAATCTTTGTCATCCAATTTTTAATCCGTTAAAGCATTCATCAAAATTTCTTGTGGACATTATATAGCTATATTTGCTTCAGCAAATTGGACTTTTTGATGTTGTTTTGATTACAGCATTAGTATGAATTTTAATGCAAAGTAATAAATTGATGTTTTAAAATTTAAATCACACACAGATTTTAACATTTTTCAACTAGATGGTACAACATATCAAAATTATACATTATAGAATATAAAACCCCAGTGGAATCTCTTATTAACATAAAAAATTAGAAACGTCGTTGTTCAAATAATTGTTTTTTTTTCTCTATTAGTTTTTTTAATTAATTTTTGTGTGTGAATTTTGAATTTATATATCCTTTATTATTGATCCTTCCATTCGGAATTCATCAATTTGATCACTCCAAATCCTGATATTTTTAGCTAAGCAAGTGGGAATTTTCAAAAAAAATTACAAATCATATTGATGTGATCTAGGTGCAACCTAAAATAGTAGGGTGCTATTCCGATTTTTTAATATTTAATTATATTTATTGTATTTATAAAGTTTTTCTGCATAGAAGGGTATATTTTTATAATATTTTGAGTATTAAACATAGGTTTTGCTATTATGGTACATTATATTTACTTTCTTGTACCCGAAATAGAAAAAAAAGTATTATAAGTGTTAAAAAAATCCGATCACGAAATTGCATATTCCTCTCTTGAAATATATCTTGCATTTTCATGAGTACACTCTCACCTAAATATCTCATGCCTTCTTCTAGTTACGTGTTTGAGTTATCAAGTTTAGAGACAGACTGACAAAAATTCAAGGAATTTAGAGCGAGATTTAGATTTCTCAAATTCTGGATATCGGATTTTTTTTTTTTTATGATTTCAATACTTTCTCTCTTATATATTTCGTATGAAGAAAGTAAAAGGGATTTTGAAGCTTTATATATTTAGAAATTTTATTTCTAAAGATTATGCGCCAATGAATAAAGCAATGAATGCTATATGAATAAAGATAGCTAGAAATGAATGCTATATGAATATAGATTATGCTATATGAATAAAGAAAGTAATTGGTATTCATCAGTTAGCATATATAGATCTTCCACTTTTTTGAGGATGGGATTATTTTTGTCTTTTCTTTCTGCACGAAATTTCAAACTTTAGATTTAATAATCATTCTTTATTATTTATTCTTCTTTAATCATTAAATGATTGGTTGAATCGAGAAGCGAAGCATAATTAAAATTCCTTTTACAGTTAATTAAACTGCTCTTCATTCGTCTTTTTATTAACTCTAAATATTAATTGAACTATTATATGCTTTATGAAAATGTTGTTATAATTTCATAAAATAATATTTAAATGTCTTCTAATTAAATAAATTAATCCTTAATATTATGTGGACGGAATAGTACGAATGGCTTAGAAATATTTTCATTATATATTTAGAAGCATTATTGGATAAAGTTATATTAATAAGCAATAAAATAATTCATAAGGATATAATTCCTGCTTTTATCTTTATAATATAAACTAAGAAGAAAATATCAGATATTCTTAAATAATTCAAACTAATTTTTAAATAATTCAAATTAGAACCTTCAGCGAAGCACTTAAATTAAAATGTTTTATTTAAAGAAATTTTCATATTAAAAATACAAATAATGAAATTTCAAAACAGAACCAGAAAAATATTTAAAAATTAATAAAAATGTGATATTAAATACTATTTGAGAACAAAGAAATCTTTGACGATTTCATTTAGTGAAATTTTTTGAAAGGTGGCGCCACTATCTCATTGTTAATTGAGAGCCGTAAGTTACTTTTTCTGTACATATAGTCTTCTAAAGGTAGAAAAACTTCTACATCATTTTAAAGCTAGTTATTCTAAGTAGAAAACGATGTTAAGATATTCAATAAATGATGAATGACTCACATTTTTCTCTATCTCAATTAATAATAAAAGAAAATGCGCATGTATGTTATCTCTACTATTAATAAAGAAGTATTTTTATGTCTGTTAGCTCTCTACAAGCTACACTTAGACATACGGCTACTAAATTGGATTTTAATGAAAATGATTAAAATTATGAAGCTTGCCATTTCTATTCTATTTCTTTCTGAAAATGATAGTGATAATGCCAAAAGATGATAGTTTTACACCATTTTAAAATTAAAAAATTATCTTTTCAATGATAGCAATTTACTTACAGTACAATTTCTGTCTTTTATTTTGAAAAATGCTTGTAAGTATATTTTATAACAATAAATTTCATTTTTGCAATGAAGCATTGTTACAAATATCACATCCTGAATTTTTTCTGGATTCCATAATTAATTATTAAGATGTAAAGATTTGGTTATTTTTGACATTTTGAGCAGTTTTCTGTTAAAATTATTAATAAAATTTTTGATACATTGTTTTGTTTATATAGGAGATTTAATTTTAAAAATAAACAATGATGGAATTTTTTAATTCGTTCGTTTGTAGATGTTCTTTTCTGAAATATAACTGAATGTATAAAAATCTATTATCGTTCTTTTAAACTGAAATGTGCTTCGTTCTTATAGTATACTGAATAATTTGCTGAATCAAAAAATTTTTTATTAAACAATCCTCTGATATATTACATAAATTATGAAATATATTATAGAATAAAAACTTCATTTCAATACTGAATGATTATGCTTTCTATACTTATATATTTTATAAGCATATTTCGATTCAGCAATTATAAAATTAGTAAAAATTTATATAATTTGCTGTTTCAAATAGATATTCAAATTTTATTGTGGCACATTGCACAAGCAAGAATATACAGTGGCTCAAAAAATTGAGAGTACACCTTACTTTTATTTGATAAATCCGACTTTAAATTGAAAGTCGGATTTATAGCACATTACCGAGAAGAGCAAAGATGTTTTTATTTTTTCCCATAACAATTTTTAATTTAGAGTAAAAATAAAGAAAAATCAACAAAAAACTTTTAAAGTGAAAAATATCAGAAGCATTTTAAATAAACATACTCAGATTTTTGCCTAAAAAAATTGAGAGTACACCAATGAAATTTTTGCAATATCTCACATAGAAACAAAGTGTCACTGTTAAGTTGCATGTCTTTTGGCTCCTATAATGGCCTCTAAACGTCATGGTACTGATTCGACCCATTTTTGGCGGTATCTGAAGATATTTTATCCCATTCTTTTTGCAACACTTGTTTTAAATAGGTTTTTTTTTTTAATTTTGAGTTTTTGTGCCAATTTTTCGAGTATGGCCTACAAATATTTTATGGCATTGATGTCGGTGTACTGTGGTTGTGTGTGTAACTGCTGTTTACAATGAAAAAGACGCCACATTTTGACGTTACGAGCATTTTGTTTGGGGTCGTTGTCCTATTAGAAAATGAAATTTCCATCTAAACCTAAATTTTTAGCATTTTCCTTTAGATTGCGGCGAAGTATATCCAAGTAAACCATATGGTTTATAATGCCATCTATAAAAATTAAATTTCCTACTCCGGATGAAGCCATGCAATCTGAAATCATGACTTAGTCATCACCATGTTTACCTGTAGGACGCACATTTTTTGGATCCAAAGCAGTATTAGGCTTTCTCCATACAGTACGATGACTGTCACTGCCAGAAATGTTAAGTTTTCTTTTATTACTAAATATAACTTTCTTTCAAAAGTTATTGGTCTTTAATTGATGAGTTTTTGCAAACTTTAAATGCTTTATCTGAATTTTCAAGCTGATGAACGGTTTCTTTCTAACAATGCGACTTTTATATCCAACTTGTCTAAGGGCATTTCGCACAGTTTCAGCACTTACACTTTTGCCTATGATTTCAGAAGTTTCTGCAGCAAGTTGGAAAAGCCATATGGTCGCAGCAATCTAAAGGAAAGTGTTAAAAATTTGGGTTTAGATGGAAATTCCATTTTCCAACAGGACAACGATCCCAAACAGAATGCACGTAACGTCAAAATATGGTGCCTTTTTCATTGTAAACAGCAGTTACACTCACCACCACAGTACCCCGATATCAATACCATTGAATATTCTTTGGCCATACTCAAAAAAGTGGTCGAAAAACACAAAATTAGAAACAAAACCCATTTATAACAAGTGGTGCAAGAAGAATGGAGTAAATTATCATCAGATACCATTAAAAATTGGTTGAATCGGTACTTTGACGTTTAGAGGCCATTATAAGAGCCAAAAGACATGAAACTTATTAGTGACTGTTTCTATGCTTGATATTGCAAAAATTTCATTGGTGTATTCTCAATTTTTTGAGGCAAAATTCTGCGTATGTTTATTTAAAATGCTTCTGAAACTTTTCAATTTAGAAATTTTTCGTTGATTTTTCTTTATTTTTTACTCTAAATTAAACCCTTTGTTATGGGTAAAAATAAAAACATGTTTGCACTTCTCGGTACTGTATTATTTATATTGGAAGTCGGATTTATCAAGTAAAAGTAAGGTGTACTCTCAATTGTTTCATCCACTGTAATTATATCTTCTAAAATAATTCCATATGCACGTCTATCAAATTAGTAAATTAAAACTAACAAACTTCTGCATTAAGGTAATTAATTTAATTAAAATTTTAGCAGTTAATGACCTTAAAGACCAATTGCTCTAATCAAGTTTATATTAATGATAAAAAATATAATTATTTTGCTATAAGAAAAAGATCACAGATCAGCAACAATGAAAGATAATGTACATGAGAAGAAGAAAAAAATTCCGAAGTACTTTTCAAATTTTAGATGGAAAAATTTTCGCCGGAGAAGTAATTTCTAAAATTTTATGATTAATTTCTTTCTCTGTATTATAAAACTGTTTAAAGAAAGCAATATGAACATGATATTTTAAAATGTGTGTTATTTGAATGAAATTATTATAAATCTTTTTAATGAAATATTTCAATCCATCCTTTTGAAATTTTAAATATATTTAACTGTGTAAAATATCACAGAAATAAAAAATATAGAGTAAAAAGTATAGAAACTAGTGAAGACTGGAGAGACTGGCCTTTCATAGATAATAGCCTTCGAAGTTATTGTCAGATGATATTAAAATTCCAAAAGTAACAGTGACACATTCACTTGCTGAAAAGGCAATTTCAGATAATTGTTAAGGATTTTAAATTATCTCAGTCTAGAGCCATACATCGAAATATATGTCACTTGTTATAAGTGACATCTTTATGTATAAGCGCATGAGGAAAACGAGAGGAGTATACTTAGGATGTTTATACAAAAATTAATCCTGTAAAATATATTGTCTGTCACAGAACTTGTAATACTCTCTAAATATGTATAAATAACTTATGAAAGTAGTCTTGATAGTCATTTTTATAGAGCAAATGGGCCCAAGAAATTTTATTTTTAATAGCCTTATCTTTATAACCTTTAGTTATTTCTTCCATCTTGTTTATTCAAGACATTGATTCAATTCAATATGTTCTCTTAAATATATGATAAGGATTTAATTTATCCTTTCTTATTTTTGCAGTTAATATATTAATGTTTTTATAAGTAAGATGCGTTATGTTCTATAATCATTTGAAATCTTTTCTTAAAGATGTTAATTAAAAACCATTTAATTTCTCTTTTATGATGAAATTCTTTTTCAAAACAAGACAAAGCAGTTCACGATATTTTATTGGGATTTTAAAATATTAAAGGCAGATGATCAGTATAATATTTCATTCTATTGTTTAAAATTTAAAAAAATATTAAGAATTTGAAGGTAAATTCAGTAATAATGAGTAAATATTTTTGAAAAAATTTGAAATTGTCAGAAATTGTTTTGAAAAGTTATTGTTTCGTGTGCATTATCTTATGTGCTTAAATTTTCAAATGCTAATTTTTTTTTTATTTCAAATCACCCCCCCCCCCTAAAATTCGAAATGATAATGCAGATTACATACTCATGCAAATGGAACATTATACTGCATATTAAGATAATTGTACATTTAGTATTACCCAGAATTCTCATGCAAGATAAAAACATGTGCTCATATGCAGTTCATAATAAAGGAATAGTCTCAAATTTTCCGAAATTGTTTTAACATTAATGGTATTATCTTAAATTTAATTTTTAAATGTCTTTAGTTATTCTAGTTTACGTTTTTTTAGTAATCACTCAAAATTATTAATTCATTGATCAATTATGTCCATTCGTATGATAACAAAATTACATAACAATCTTAACTTATAGCATCTAGCATTTAATTACAATTCGTCTAAAGCTCTGTATTGATAACACGAATGAATGAGATTTGAAAATAAAATATATAATATTTAAAATTAGTTTACTACTTGAATATCACGAGAACTTGAAATTAAAATATCATTTAAGATTATGAAATAAAATTAATCATTAAATAAAACAATAGTGACTTTGTTATAGCATTAGAAATTATTATCTATTTAATTTCATAGAAATTATTATCTATGAATGAATTATTAAATGTATAATTATCTTTATACACATTATAATGTTCCACATTAACATGTGCATGCGTATGTAATCCACATTAGCAATTAGATTTTTGGATTTTTCTTTTTTGAAATACTCATCGAAAAGAAAATGTTAGCATTTGAAAGCTTGTAAACCTAAGATAATGTACACGAAATAATCAATAGCAATTCTTGCGTCTTAAAACTAATACAAGCTATCATCTCTTTACTTGACAAATAAGTTTATTAATAGACTTCATTTGTTTTGATAGCTACACCAGATTAATGATTCACTTTTTCCGGGTAACTTCAGGTTTTTCCTTCATCGATTGACGACAGTTGTGAGTCACACGGTATATAATTCAGAGCAGTTTCGTCACCAAAGTATACCTTTAGTTTATTTTTGTCATACTGGTGCCAATAAACAAAAAATACTTTGCCCACTCAATCAAAAATATACCTGAGTCACGAATACATGATATCAAATAATTGCGCGGACTTTTTTTATTCTGACTTACACAAGAGCAATCTATTTTATCGTTTGGAAATTTCGACGTAGGAGAAAAAAAATAAAGAAATAAAGAAAATTAGTGGCATATAAAAATCTTACTTTCCAAACATTCAATTATCTTTTAAAAACAGTTTCGTTTGAGTCAATGAATGAAATACATATTATTTTTTTTATCCACAAATAACTATCTATTGCAAGAAGTAATGAGTTTTAATATTTTCATGTTAAAAATATATTCAACTTAGAGTCTTTTCGAAACTTTAAAAAGCTTATGTAATTAGTGCTATTTTTATTAACTATGTAAAAATTAGATTTTGCTTAATTCAGTATCTGAAAAATACATATTTGTAATGCTTTTCATATTTATATATCTTTAATACATAATGGTTTGTGCTTATTTTGTATAGCACTGAGAATTAGAAATCGAATATTTTATTTGAAATGAAAATAGCGAATTTTAATTCAATTGTTAAATAAAATTAAATTTATATAATAATAATTTTTTTTGAATAAAATCTTTTTAAGTTTTTATTTTCAGTTCAATTTAGAAATTTCGAAATATTCCTGAGGAAAAAAACTTGAATTACAAAAGAGAAAATGAGAAACACAGATTTTTCATACACATCGTTATTTGTTTTTATAATAAATCTCTTATGTGAAAATAAATAAATGAAATAAGATTTCAAATTTTCACTTATATTTATGTTTATCTTTCAAGTACGTTTGCGAATTTTTTTTTCTGTGGACCGCGGAAAGGTCTGAAGCATGGCGAAAATAACATACTTATTCATACAAAATGAGAAACTAATTATAAAAATAATTAATTAAGTTTAAAATATTCACTTATTAATAAAATTTAAAATATTTACTTCGCATTCCAGATTTATTTGTTTCATTTTCTAAATGAAACATGAATGAGTTAAACCATCTTGTTTAAACGCTAGAGTCTATTGTGTTATCTTATCGGGATTTATATTGTTAAAAATCCTATTCGCTGAGAATAAAAACCAAATACTTATATTGCCTCATTTAAATTAATGCGAAGTTAAATTTGTTTAACAGATACAATTTTGTAATAAATTTATCAATAACAAGTCCCGTAATCCAATCTAATAAAATATTCTTTTCTGAGGAACAATTTGATTATAAAACTGATTAAAGCACAATTAGACCATTATGTTCCGAATGGAATTCGGTGTGATTTTTATTTGAATATACAATTGATTAGTACTTGCGCGTATCAACTTGGTAGTTTTGGAAATCCACCATAAAGTGAAAATCATGACTGAATAAAAATAATTGAATTTTGATTTATTTTATATGTACTGTCATCTATCAGTCAGTCACAAATAAATATGGAACAATCAATTAATCTTACATTCAACATTTCCTTTTTGAAAATTATACCTAAATATGATTAAACACATTTAGTAAAGGAAAAAGTTCTAAAATATCTAAGAACAAAAAAAAAACAAAAAAACATGATAAGTGTCAGACTTAAGATTATCCAGAACCCGTAACTGCCTTAACTTGTTAGCCTTGATAGAGGGTTGTATTTCGGGACTAGATTTTTTTAAAACATGAGTTATCAAAAACTGCTTTCTAGATCGGCTTCCAAGGATTTTGAAAAATTATATCTATATACCCATTTTAAAATATAATAAAATATGTAACTGATTATGGATAATGTCTTCTATTCGTATTTAAAATGATCTTAAATTGGTAGTAATCATTTAAGAATTATCTCTGGTCTCTCTAAATAATCAGGAGAAACTGAATGACTGTCGTCTCCTCACACGAATGAAGTTTAGCCCTAATGGCCATCATCGGCCACTGAAAAGCCTCTTTTGTAAATTATATGTCTCTTCATGGAGTTTGAAGTAAATCGATCTTACAACATTAATGTACCACACAGAAGCAAGAAAGAAAACCCCAAACGTGCATGAAGATTTTCCTCATATAAGTGAGGTTTTTTCCCCGGAAAGAAAAGCACTGGAAGTAGAGAAAATCTATCAAGAAATCAAGTTTTTGTAACTTCTTTGCTGAGATAGTATTAACTATGCAGAAAGAATTTTTTTTATTACTTGTAATAATATTTTGCAACCTACTAATCAACTGCTCACAAGACATTGATCACAAATCAGTTTGTTACATCCGTTTCCGGCTTACATAGAGTTTTTGGAGTTGAGACAAGCAAGGTGTGATTGACTCTCTCAGAAAGAATAAAAAATGCATTGAAATATTTCATATATGAAATTTTATATAGAAATTTAATGACAATATTATACCTTCAAATGTAAAACATAATTATATGGATTGTTGCATACACTCGCATATCTCAAATCCTTTCATTTGTTTTAAATAAAAGAGAGTTGAACTCTTCCTGATCTCTTATTGCAGCGTATTAGCGTACTTGTGTTTTATACATTGGATCATACCTAAACAGTAAGTTTGTCAATGAGTAACAGTAGCAAAGAATTACATTCATATGGTTCGTAAAAGTTTTCCTAAGAAAAGCTGTTTGTGAAAGATAAATATTATATATATATATTTCCAGAATAAGAAGGGGGGGGTGTAGTTCCAAAACCTTATAGCTTACTCTATAATAACCACATGTCATTGATGTACAACAATTACGAAAGAGCATATTAGCATGCAATCTTTGGCGATAAATTCTTGAGAAGCAGTTAATACATAAGCACTAGAACACCGAATGTGTACTTTAGACGACTTTTTCTGTCTGATTAAGTTCAAAGTTAACACAAAACTACAATTGTAATCTCAAAATCATATACCAAATTACATATATTTAAGTCATTGCATTTTTTCAGTTATCGCTATTATATACTTGTTAAAATATATATAAATAGGCGGTCAATCCTTGTGAGATTTGGTTTCAAATTTTATGCATGTTTTTACTTTAAGATGCACCAAATTTTAATCATCTAGTTCGCTACAGTTTGCAGTTATGGGGTTAAATTATGTTTGGGTAGCATATTTCTTCTGAAGGGACTTCATTCAAAATTTGACAGGAATCCACAGATTTGGTGAAAAGGCAATATACAACATTTCAAATGTCTAGCTCAAAGCTTTTTGAATTATTATATTCACAAACAGACGTGCTTAATTCCAAATATGTGTTTTCTAGATTCGGGGAATTCGAAATTCCTCAAGATCTCGAATTTGAATTTTTCCCGCTGTAAACGATATCATATCCTAAATTTCCATATTTTGATATCGTTAGAAAAATTCTATCATCTTGCTTGTAAACAGAGGGAATAATTAATGTATTTATCCATCTTTTTCTTTCAAAATTAAAACCTCCAGCTTTTAATTTGTCACCAAAGAAAGATTTCTCTGGATCGACTAAATTGATTCCTTATTTATCTACAGTATTTTGTATTTAAAATATTGTAGAATTTTATTAAGTGTAGAAAGTTTTCAATTTTGTATACACTCATTAAAACTTTTTCAGATGTTTTTTTCTATCTGTGTTAAATTTAATTAATTAATATATACATTTGTTTGTAAACCACGTCTTTTTACTTTATCGTACACGTAGTATAGAGAAAGTAATCATCAAAAAAAAGTCAAACTCGAGATTTTTGACAAATATCCATGTTTTAGACAAATATCCATGTTTGGTCTTTATAACAAATTTGTAGATTTCTATCAGACCTTGAACTAAATCCTCTCAAAGGAAGTCTTTCCGTCCAGCTGTTCGAATATAATTTAACACGATAAATATAAAACGATCAATATACATATTTTGGCATAAAATTTAATTATGAAATAATAATTAATACCACTCAGAAAATATTAATTTATAAAATTGCATTTTTATACGCAAAGCTGGAATTGTTTTATTTCTAAAATAAAGCAGAATTTTCTCAAAGAGTATTTTACGTAACCGATCATTTAAATATCAGTTGTAATGAGAATGGTTAGATATTAAGAAAAACAAAGGCTTATTCTTATAATAAGCATTTCTTCGCATACTATAATGTATGAAATAGGAAATATAAGTGAAATCTTATTTTATGAGATTTTAAGCAAATGGATTTGGGATTTTTCTCTAGAATTTAAGTTATATTGCTTGTGTTTTTTTTCAATAAATTTTAAAGTCACAAGGAGATTAGAAATAAAGTTCAAAGAAAATACTAATTTCCAAGAAACATGTTGAAATTATTTCTCTTTGTTCTTAATTATCAAAAATCCTTTTAAATACTGATTTTCTCGTATTAAACATTTAATTAGCTTTTTAGATTGAAATTTTATTCTTGGAGAATTGTAAACTGCTTAGATCTTTGAAGGATAAGCGATTTTCCTTTGAAATTTAGATTTTCCTTTATTTTTCTATGAAATTTTTTATAAAAATAATTTATTACAGAGTATTGAGTAGACACTACGAGTAAAATATAAATATATGTATAGAATTGAGCTTCAATTTCCCAGAAAATGAACATGTGTATCTTAAAAGCTATTATTGTATTATCAATAGAAATAACTTTTATTTTACCGATAAAAATGCTAATATCTAAATAATCAAAATATTTTAATATGTTAACTTCCACGAATCGAATATTTTCGTTACTCTCAATTAAATAAATATTTTGTACAAAATATAAACAAAATCTTATAAACAAAATCTTTTTGTCTATAAGTCTTAGCAATTTTTCATCTCATGGCATAGAAATTATTAACCAGACATTTTATTATGGTAAAATTCTTTCTTAAGCATTTCTCAACTTGTTAATTGCGTTAAATTGTTTTTTTTTCATAATTAATATTAAGAAATAATGTAAATAATATTAAGAATATTATATATTATAATAAATATATAGTATTAAAAAATTAATTATTATTCGTAAATATATAATACTAAGAATAATTATAATTTATATTAAAAAAAGCTAACTTCATGTAAATTCTTATAAATTGTTTTAACTTTTGCTTTCAGTTCTGTTAAATATGATGTTTACATATTTACTTGATTTGAAAAATATATGTTTTCGACTTTACCTTTGACACAATCAGCCACATCTGACTCTTCGGCTGTTTAATTCATTATTGTCAATTCCAGCTGGTTTTATATTGTTTATTTTAATTTTTTCATTGATCTTGTATAAACAGAAAGAAGGAGCAACTGAGCTTGTAGTTTTCGATATGCTGCTTGAGTATGTAATACTGCTTTCCTGAAATATTAACTTCATCGCTGAGAAGTGGGATTTACAGAAGTTCTTAATGAATGCTGAATGGTTGTCAGGTTAATGACCCTGACCTTGTCAACAAGCTTAGCAACTATTTAGTGACTTTTTCGGGGAAAAAATTGTGGTTCTTTTAAATACAAGCATTATGTCTATATATCTGCTAGGAGTTGACATAATCCTTCTAAAAATTTCTTATCTTGTTGAAAGACTTTAAAAGATGAAGTTCTCTTTCTAGAAGTCAATTCTATCTTTAGAGTTTTGAATGTGGAGCTGCATATTGAGCACTATTTCCGCATTCTGTCTGTGTTTTGAAATTCTACAAGAGTTGCTCTTCATGTAAACCTTGGTCTTTTGTTTTTCAATTTCTACTTTATATTTTCTTGTGGAATAAAATGTAATTAATTTTTTATCCAATGTATCATGCATAAATCGAATGGTTTTAGTAATAATATATATTTGCTTAGAAAATTGTGAGATGGAAATGATGAAATTAATTTTTTGGTTGGAATTAAGATATAAAATTACCTTTCTCTAAGGAATATTTTATATGTATAATGTTTCTTGTTCAAAATGAATCAGCGTTATTGTAAGAAATAATTGCAGATTGATAAACAATATTTTGCATTAGAGAATTTTTTGTTTTGATAATCTTTTGTTTTGAAAAAGAACGATTATATTTCATATCCTACTTCTGAACGTAGAAGTATGCATTTATTCTGTTTTGCAGTTGGAATATATTTTTTTAAAAAAAAGGTTTTAAGAATAGATTTTAGATACTTGGAATTTTTTGGTAGAATTTTTTTTATTGACGTTAAGATAAATTTCACGAAGAGCATTAAAACACAATATAATTAAAAATAGCGTACAAAGAGATTTAAATTTCGCTCAGAGACATTATCTTTATATTAAATCTTATAAATATAAAAAAAAATCATGAGAAATGGTGCATGTTTTTAAGAAATCAAAATTGTTAACATATTTTTGAATTCTTATTTCATTTTTGAAGAATTGTAAACAACTTATTCTTTTAAGCTAAACTAAGCCTTCTAGGAAATTTTAATCTTTTATATCTTTAGAGTGTTTATTTATTAAAAAAGATTTTCTTACTTTTCATTAAAAGTATACAAAAAAGGTAAAAAAAAAAAAAAAAAAAAATGGTGATTTTTTTTTTTTTTTTTTTTTTTTTTTTTTACTTTAAAGGAAATGAAATATGTTTGAAAGTATTAGGATTTTTAGAATTTTTATTTTATTTTATGGAGGTAAAAACACTTTTAACTAATAGTTTAATGATTAAACCTCGCTAATGGTGTACTTTCGATATTCTTAGATTACTAATTTTTAATATATATTTTAAAAATAAAATAATGCAACTTGAGGCTAGAAAATTACTAAATAATGTGTTTCGATAAAAGGAAAATTATACATGATAATAATACCACATAATTCTCCTCTGCAATAGGTCTAAATTTTGACCCTGTAAATTTATCCGTTGCTTTTAACATCCGTTAGAAATGGTTTGGGCTTGTTTGGCTTTTTATTTGTGCCACTATAAAATTTGTGATAAGATTAATGATCCCGCTAGTATTAGATTTGTGGAATAATGCACTTTCTCCATGCAAAGAATTTCACCTTATTAAAATTTAGACCGATAACTGATGTTTATGGAAATGTGACGAAAGAACCTTTAGTTCGAAAATAGTGACCATGTTCAATGCTTACGAACGAATATTCATGATGAAAACGATCAGATCGATTTTTACTTGTACTTGATAAGACCAAATCGAGGACTGAAAGAAAAATTCAACAGGATTGTCGTTTCACTGTTGGTAGACTTATTTCTTGTTCTTCATGAAATTGTCAATGGCGAAGTGATCTTTTCCTATCTTTTTGACTCAAATTCGCCATCAATTTCCTAAATCCAAAATACTTTTGGATGGAAATTTCTACAGGGATGGCAACGAATTTAAGAGGACGTAAGTGTTTGATTTAACAACTGAATATCCCAGTCGTTACTCTTGGGCGGATGTTGCGAATACACGATGATTTAGAGCTACTGTTTTAAATTGGCTTAGTTCTATTAACTTCCAATTTTTTAAAGCAACACTAGGGCTTTTTGGGGACGGACCTCGTATTTTTGATCCTCGGTCAGATGACGAGGACGGCACTTGAGCCGGCGCCCAAACGTCAGTTGGCCCTGAAGAATTTAACGCGCGTCATACCTGCTCACACGGTGGTCTTCGGTAGAATGGGTCTCAATCTTGAAACCCTCCGGTTCCGAAGCCGAGATCTTACCATCAGGTCACCGCGGGCCCTGTGTTTAAAATGGATAAAAGAGAGGGGGGGGGGAGGAAAGACGAGGGAAATTTCAGTCATTATTCCTTATCACATATCGCACTGTTTTCAAACTACACATAAATGACTTTGTCAATGCAAGAGAGATGATGTATCTAAAAATTATTTACTCAAATGAAGCACAAATTCAAACGTATGTGTTTAAAAATTCAAACTAACTTTCATTTGTTTTATTTAATCAAATCCAATTTCTTTCCGAGCCTTCTTATGCTTTAATTTGGTTTCTCTAAAATAAATATATAACTGCCCAAGTTTTATTTTTATTTTTAAAATTTTATATTGTTTGAAAAGACATTTTAGCAATATAGATAATAATAAATCACTAATAATTATTAAATTTGGAATGAGCGTTTTAAAATAGAAACTTTTAATATATTTTTTAGAATTTTTTTTCAATAAAAGTGTAGAAGTTTTCAAAACATTATACAGTACACTCCCTATTATCCGCGGAATTGGGTGGCGCGGCCGTCGCGGATAACAAAAATCGTGGATAATCCGAAAAAAGCTAAAAATGGGTATAGCAAAAGAGAAAACAGTCATTCCAACTTTGAAAAATCGTTTTATGTACAATAAAATGTAAAATAAACAGCAGGAAATGTTTACCTAACGCTTAATATTTTAGTAAAGCACTCAGAACCAACCTAAAATGCATTTTGTTAATGAAAACAGAAAAGTGCTTTGTACTTACGAGAGGCGTCAAGGATACACAGAAAAATTAATACATATGTACTGTTTTAATACTGTAATGTATTATGTAATTACAAAAGCATAACTGTAAAACTACACCTTTTTGAAGAAATCAGTCATTTGTGTTTGCTTCTTGCTTTGGAAGCATTTACTCTTTGCTTGGAAGCAAAAAAAAAAAAAAAAAAAAAAACTTAGTGCAGCAGGCGCGGATAATCGGGAGTCTACTGTATTCGCTTAAATAAACGCATTTATCCAATCTCTAGGATATTCAATAACACAATTGAGGAATAAAAAATATAGTCCATCTAAACAGGACAGAAAAATTCTAATTAACATTTTATGCAGGCACAAATCATCACTTTAAACTCTAATGATTTTTACGCAAATCAAGACTTCAAACACTTTTAAAAATAAATGGCATGTAAACGCTACATCAATCTCAATTGAAAAATGTTATGTAATGGCCTCTTGTATATTGAAGAAGTTTTATTAATTGAAGAGTTGAGGACTAGAGTATTTGTGTATATATTTGTCAAGTTTCAGTTTAATGGGACAATTATTTCAAAAGATCAAATTTCCATTTAAAGACTGATACTATATAAAGCATAACTTTCAAAGAAAAAAACATTAAAAAAATTAACTAGAAAGTTTTATGCAGTAAAGGTTAAAATTAATTTAGTTTCCACATTTCTCGCTTGTTAATTATTATCTAAAATCAAAAATTATCTAAAAATTTGTCCTTGAAAATTTTGAAATAAGCAATGTTTTTTAAAACATTGAAGATTATTGTAAATTTATAAAAAAAATT
This sequence comes from Argiope bruennichi, assembly GCF_947563725.1. NCBI lineage: Eukaryota > Metazoa > Arthropoda > Arachnida > Araneae > Araneidae > Argiope > Argiope bruennichi. Next base: position 92,497,027 of record NC_079152.1, on the reverse strand, counting down.
AATTAAAAATAATTTTAATTTGAGCTTATGTTGATACTTCAGTCTATATGATTGTCCTCAAGAATAAAGGGTTTATATTTAGAAAAATCTGAAATAAAAATAAATTCCCCCCCCCTCCCAAATTATAAATCTTTCTGTGAAGTTTTATAAAAACTTGGAAAACTTTGCATCATTTATTAAATAATAGAATTGTTTATAATAAATATAAAATTTTTTTTTATATAAAATATGTTGCCTACAACAAAGCACATCATTTGAATATTTTTAATAATAATAATTTCAAGAGAAGCTTTTTTCTAAATTTTGTAAATTATCTATCGATTTTTAAACTATCTTATTTCAATGAAATAGAAGATGAAACAAGAACAAAAAATTCTAATTATGTCATATTTACACACTATTATAATTTTATATATTTATTTTTATTTATTTATAAAAACTGAAAATCGGATGTCTCTATAAAATGGTAAATTTTCCTTGATTCAACTAATATAAAAAGTGGTGAAGTTCCATTTAAATTCCTTACTAAATTGAATTTACTTTCAATTAAACATCCCATTCAATTGGACATTTACAAATAAATCCTTGATCGCCATTTACAGTTAAATTCTTCAAAGAGTTTAATTGGTTTAAGAAAGCTGATTAATTCAGCATATTGAAGAGACCAATGCATTACTGTTTTCATGAGAGTTTAGCAAAATTTCTACATATAATTTACTTTCAATAGAACTTTAAGTCTTCATTGGGGTAAAATTCATTAGAGCTTTATGTTAAACGTAATTTAATGTTATTTAAATGTTAATTAAAACTTTCTTTCTTGTTTAAATGTCTAGATTTAATGCTCTTTAAATATCTCACAGGTAACTAAATATTTTATAAATTCATACAATTAATTGAGCATAACGTTTTGAAAACTTATTTTCATTCTTATTCTCATAGACAGTAACATAAGAAATACGTTAAATATTTCTGTTTTTTTTAATTAAAATTTATTTATTAATTATTATTAGCACTTTGTTAACTGTGATGATAAGTATATTTTAATTAAGCAAAACTTCAGCGTTTTATGTTATAGAATCCTATTTAAAATATATGAATATATTTAAGGAGAAGAACATGTGAGGATAGTAAAAAAGCTATATATTCAATCAAAATGAAATAAATTTTTATTTTTTATATCTCCCATATGAAGAACATGAAGAAACATTATAGAAATCATCCAAAAAGTTGACATTTGAACGAAATTTTGCAGTTCAGATGATCCGCAAGAATGATATCCAATGATCATCCAAGAATGATAGTGTTCTTATTTCCGCAAACTTGATACTTTTAAAAAGGAATAAAACTAATTGAATGAATTCTGATATGCTTTCTTTACGCCAAAAATAGTAGATTTCTAGAAGATTTATGATGAATCTGGAAGGCTGGCTCCCTCTGCTTGTTTATGTAAGAAGATAGTTATAAAACATAAAAAGAAAGATAGTTGAAATTTGGAATATGGCTTTGTCACTATTCGTAAATAAATTTTATTACTATTATAAAAAATTTTCGGATCAAATTCGTTAACGGGTTAATTATTTTTCTTTTGATTGCGTAGGTGAAAACAATGCAATTTGTGTGTCAAATTTGGTTGCAAATTGCGATAGACAAAACAAATGGAATTCAGTATGTCTTCTTAGCAATAAAACTGTAGATTGACACAAAACATTGGATTCAAATTTTCGTTTGAGAAGTTACGGAATGCACAGTTCTGTTTCAATTCTTTCTACTATTCGATAAAGCTGAACACAAAACACATCATATTCTGTAAAGATATAAAAAATAGAAGGTAGAAAACAAAAAATGATTGCGTCTCAGAAATGATGATTTAGCTACCTACGGCGAATTGCTGGCTGGCCGAAAATATTGGTTGTGTTTAGTTTCAATTAAATTTCTCCGATAAAAGTTTCCTTTCATTTATGATTTCTACAAAATATTTTTAAACATCAGATTATGAAAATATATAAAAGTTGTATAATTTTAATAGCATAATACTTGTTCCTTTTCCCGTAAGCATGAATATTCTTAATGAAGTCGAGTCCTATGACATGATAATGCCTTAAAAAACTTAAATATCTAGGTAATCTTTTGAAAACTGTACATTCTCTTTTGCAGTAATGTGATTTCTCTTTCTTATCCTTAACGAAAATTACGCACACGATTAGCTGAATCTCCTTTCTTTAACTTTCAACAAAGGAATAAAATCACATGATTAGATAATTTGGTAAAGCAGTGAAAATGGTATGAATTTCATTGCAAAAATTGAAGATATAATTTAAAATAAAGCAAAATTATAGATTCAGAAATGTTAAAAATCTGGTTTAATAATTATGTAAGAATTGATACTAAAATTCATGATTTAAAATTTCATATAATGTAAAAGTTATTTATATGCAATTATATTTTTCGGTGTAATTTTGGAAGAAACAAAAATTTCGCTTAATTTTTTATTAAGTGAAATTTTCAAATGAATCGTATTTGCATATTTTGATTCTCTAAAGTGTATCTGTGTTAAATTTAATAGTTCTAGATCTAACCAGCAGAGCCGATAAACACACACACACACACACACACACACACGCGCGCGCGCGCGCGCGCGTCGTTTTATTATTAGTGGACATAGAAATAATAATATTTATTATCTGGATACTGTATGTAAATGCCGTAAAGCGATTCTGCTTATGCTTGCACAATGCAAAAATTGTTGAAAATAATCTGCCTAATTTATTATGTATTTATTTCTTAGCTAACAGACACTCATTAAAAATATGTTTTAAAAACTTGAATTTTATTTTTAATTATAAAGTAATCAAAATTTTAACGTTTTACTTAAATAACTTAGAGACATATTTTTGAGCGGCAAAAGATGCAGCAATTATTTTGGAAACAGAATAAAAGAACAGAAATTATTTTGGGGATTTGTAATGCCATAATTCTAGGCACCTTGAATCCAAATTTGGTTGAGTTCTCTCGAGATTAGAAATTTATTAAAATCTTATGCTTATTTTATATCAGTGTAAATTTCCCTTCTAAATAAATGGGAACAAATTTCTAAAAATATTATAAATAACCTAAAACATTATCATATTCTAATGTTTCAAATTAGAAGTTCACATTTCCTTTATTTTAATAAAACATACTTTTTAAGGGATATATTGACGAGTAAAGGATTTTTTTTAAATAATTATATATCTACGTAGATAAAATATTGTTACGTTTATGTTTACCTTCTCGTTCAAGAAGAATACAAAAAAAATCACAATAATAACCAAATTTATAATCTGCGAGTGGTTAATCTTTGCATTTCAGCTCTTCTAAGACGCCAGAAACTTATTTTGCAATAATGTCTATTAATCAGTAAATACGTAATCGGTATAGAGCTTTGCACAAAAATTGTAGAATTTTATCAATTTATGCACAATTTCCTGTAACGAAATCAGTCTGTCCATTTGGACGTATGTGAGCATCATAATTCAAAAACATATCAAGCTGTAAAGGCGAATTTAGACATATGGTTTGAACATTAGCAATGTTGATTTATAATAAATTTTAAGCCCTATTAGATAACAGAAAGTGGTCCGAATTCTTTTCAAAATACTGGGAAACTACACATAAAGAGTGTAACATCTTGTAAGCCTATTCAAATGTGTGAATTCATTCCAGGGAATATACCAAATGAACGTGATATTTTGAAGGCTTTGTATATCCTAAACGTGTGAAATTTTTGACATTTTTTTCGAAACACTTGCATGTGGGCTAAAATAAGAAACCTTTCAAATCAATTAAAACATGATTGCACTTAAGCTAAAAAACTAAAAAGGCTTAACAAAGCATTTAAAACTGGAATTTCTATAAATAAACTATATTACTTCCAGCACTTAAGGAATAATAATCAATCAAGTGCATCATATTCTACGTCAACAAGCTGAAAGGCCCAGTTAACGGTCCCCGTTAAACACAATAATAGCGTTTCATTAATGATTTTGAAAGAGGGAGTTCATCTGTTTATAGGTCGACTCAGGAATGTCAGTTCATTGAGAATCGGGAGAGTAATTCGTCACGATCTTGTGGTCCCTAGCGCAATTTACCGTGCCTCAAGGCTATTCAAATTGATTTCATGCGAGTGAATGCCCACAGAGGAAGCCATTAAAGAGTCAGTGCAAATATTCTGTCAGGTATAATATTGACAGATTTTGAAATTTTATCATTTTGGATAATAATTTCATAAAGAGTTAATTTTGGGGATTTTGTATTTCGCTTTAAAAAAAGTATTAATGAAGTTACGGGAAATATTGTTAAGCCACATCGATATTGGATATTTATGAACTAGTTGAAAGTATTAAAATGTTTAGGATTGCAGTCCTATTCTTTTTTCCTGTTATTAATCGCATTAGAGAAAAACAGGAATGTATGGACGAGAAGATACTGTATGTAAACCGATTCTCACCGCTTTGTTGAATTTATATACACTGTTGTGGCAATGACAGCATGTCCATTAGGGCTGCAGAGCTGCAGCAATTCCTGAAATTATTTTTACGATTGCATTTTTTTAAACTTTTTTTTAAGGTTGCATTTTTGAAAATATTCCAACTTGAAAAAGGGATGTTTTGTTCGTAGTTTGTTACAAAATAAAATCAAATGAAAAAACTAAATCAATAAGCAAGAAAAAAAGCAGGTATGATATAGTGATCTGGCTGACTATGAAAATCCACTGGACATAAAATTGATTGGTTGATTTCAAGATCAAAGTATACTTTTGAATTTAGAAATATCAGACCCACAATTCCAATACAACCTCATTAAAACCCTGGCAATGGATTCTTTTTTTCATTCCCACCTAAAATTTATCTTCGTCAATGCTTTCTTTCTTCCCTTTTCCAGCTTTCTCTCATAGTCTATTTCCCATTCTTTTATTTCCCTCAGCTTTATATCATAGGATTTTATGAATTTAGGTTCCACTTCTTGTTTCGTCAATAGAAACCGATTTGGTTTATTGAATTTTTTTTTATATATATAAAAAGTCGCTCTTCGAAAGAAAGGCACGTAGATAATTTTCTAAAATGCTATGAACGATTTTTATAAAGAGATAAAATTATTACTAATTATTACACGTAAGAGACGTTGAATGTTACAGATCTTATAAAAATTACTCTGTCACAATTTTTGTCCTGTTGAATATAAAAAATACAGGTAGTTATGTCCTGGATTTGAACATTGTTCAAAAATCTCCAACCAGGAAAATCCAGAACCAGCAAACATTCCATGTTCAAATTTATTTTAAACATAAATAATTATAGGTTATAATGCAAAAAAATGTGTTTTTTTTCCCATATATACTTTATGGTGGAGAAGATACATATAGTTTTGATGGTGTGAATAATTTATTTGGTTTTCCTAAAAAAATAAAAAAATATGAAATTTCTAAAAATTATTTTAAAAATATAACAGATATATCGATGCTTGGTAATAAAAAAATTTATATCTGTTTTTGAAATTTAAAAATTTGGCTACTTATGAACAAAATAGCATTTTTTTAATGCAACTCTCTCATAAATATTTTTCCATTATCGCTAATATCTGAGATGACGAGCTGCCTCTGGTCATAGGGGCAAGTTAAATTCTTTCCAATACGCCCTACTTAAGACTCCAATCTGACTCCACCACTTCTGGTGACTTCGACGATACTCAGATTACTCCAGATCCTTAGACATGGAGGAGGCAACTTACTTCTGGTTTTTTCATATTAAAAAATAAAATTGTTAACAACGAAAAAAAACTTAAAAAGAGGGGGAAATCAAGATTAATGTAGAAATAATGAGTTAATGAAATATATATTTTTAAATTTAGTTGCAAAATGAAAATATACCAAAACTGAAATTGCACTTGTTCAACGTGCGCACTGAGGTTGTAAATCTATTTGCGAATTGAAATTGTTAACTATATCTAGATTTGAAAGAATAAAAGTCTCGCGGAAATACAAAAATATAAATACGATTAGAACCCCAAAGGTTTCTTTCTTTACTGTGAAAGAGTGAAATCTTCCTTGATTTAATTGGGATTTTCTATCAAACCTATATACACTTTTCTTTAAACAAATATAAATTGTCTTTGGATATCATGTAAAAAGAAAATAATAATAATAATTAGTTTATTAAAACTATAATAATTAAGTAAAAAATAAGATGAAAATATAGATAATAAGGTAAAATATAAGAAATAGATAAAAAAAAAAATAAGGAAGGAATTGAAATAAGTGGGAAATTTCTTATTCCTATTTTTATTTCCTTTCTCTTATATATTATTTAATAATGCCAATATTTTTTTTAATTAATGTCTAACGTTGGATAGAAAATACCACTGTACGAAGGGATCTTATGGTTCTTTTTTCGTTAAAGAAAAATTTCAGAGTTTGTTACATTCACATTTTCGTTTTCCTTTATCTTAGCTTCATTCTTCTAAATTAAATTGATACGTAATATGGACTTATTAACATCTATTTGTATTCAACACAGTTTATTTTTCTAATCTAATTCAATTAAATAAGGCATTTCACAATTTATATCGATATTTAAGTAAAATAATAGCATTATGTTAATTAATTTATTTTTTTTCAGTATTTAATTTTTGTTTCTTCTGGTGAATGTTTTACTTGGAATTTTTTTAAAATCAATACAATGGCATAATGACGTCTTTACGCCAACTTTCAAACAAAATTGTTTTTCATTTCTGTTACAAGAATTTAGCATTTATCATACAATTCTCTTTGCACTCTTTTTTTTTTTTTGCATTATAAATTTTCTGGCAAAAAGTGTTTTGCCACCTATGATTCGGATGATGAATAAAAGGTTAAGCAATGATTAAGTATAATTATAGAATTTCTCAACTGCTTATAAGAATTTTTTTGAAATTGTTTTATTAAAATTAAATTCAATATTCCTTACTGAAATTAAATTCAACATTCCGTTTTCTGTTAATTATATTTTTTTTCAATGTGAAAATTATTTTTAGTTTTTAATGTTACTAACATAATTTAGGATGAAAAATGTTCTCCTAAAATTGTATAATAATTATTGCTATCGTTATTAGAGTAAACTTAATTATTATTAATTCATTTGGTATAATGTAAAGTATATGATTTTAAAAAAATCATTCAAATTGTTACTATCCATTTATTGTATAAACTGCAAGATAACGTTCTACTGCATTTAGAAAACTTATTTTATTTAGGAAATATGAAAAAATGTGGTTATTTTTTTCCAACTAAGTAAATAATTTGAGAATATATGAATTTTTATTCACTATATGTATATATATATATATATATATATATATATATATATATATATATATATATATATAATGATATTTTAATTCTAATTTCAATTTAATTAATTTAATAATTTTATCTTAATTTAACCCATCGTAACTTCATTCTAAAATATTCTCTTATTTCGTGATCCAATTCCACTTTCGGTTTAATTAATCCTTTTGTAAAAATAATGCGCCATCAGTACTACGTATCAAATGAAAGTGATACTTTTGCCCTTATCAGAGGTCAAAATATGTATTTCATCTACACGTGGCCAGAAATCCTATGTTATATAAGACTAGTGATCATTTGTTTCGGCCTTTTTTTTTGCCTGTTTATATTTATATATATAATTTTAAAAAAATTTGGAAACGAAACTAAATAATTTCGGAATCGCAACTAAAAATTATTTCTTATTCAAACTAAAACCAAAAAAAGGAACAGAAAAAGCAGCATAGTATTTTTTTAGTATTATATGGTTATTTTATGTTTTTTTTATTATTGTATTTTTGCTTATTAGTGGACATATTCTTCTAATTTATTGTTTTGTGTGTGTTTCTTTTCGGTTAAAATGGTATATCTCTTAGGCCTAATTTCAGGGGATTTTCGGGTCACGAGGAATGGATAATTGGACTATTTAGTCTGCATTCCTTCACAGAAAAGATCCCTTTTTTTGAATCCCTGCTTCAGAAGGTCTTCAGGCCGGATTCTTTTTTAATAATTAATTGTTGCTATTCACTGCACTTTTTCAGAACTTAAAAATCGTTGCCTTTTTAAAAAATTCGTCATCCGGAGAAATAATCATAGGATGAGATCAAAACAATAATTAATTTGTGGTAATATTGAAAGGGGATTCTTTGAAAGATATTGTGTCATTATGAAAGACCTATGAGTCAGCACTTTATAGTGATGGAGCACCCATGACTTTTCCTTTCAAAGACATGGTAATTTGCGTTTTACCAAATCATGCAGACGTTTAAGGACATTAATCTTTTAACTGTCCTGTTTTTTCTTTTGTCTAATTAGATCTCACTTTTTGCTTCCGGGAATCTGCAGTCTCACTGATTCAATTAAGAATACGTAATAGTTTTGGGAGGTATTTTATGCAAGCAATTTTTGTATCATGTCATAGCATCTTCTCAGGATTTAATTTAAACTTACAAGTAATATAAATGAAAAGATTATTTGAAGCAGGATCATGGCTGTCGACGGCTTTATTTAGACGGCTTTTAATAGAGGAAAACTTGCTATTTTTTTCTCTGTAATAGGAAGTTTAAAGTGCTTGCGATCACGAGCTGCGCGCATACTCTATAAGTATTTGTACTAATTGAAGCCGATTTCGACAAACTGACTGCACGATATTTTTTTTTTTTTTTTTTTTTTTTGCTTTTTTTAGCAAGAGAGGATTTAATTAATTTTCGTAAATAAAGTACTGGAGTGCTTTGAAAGGAAAATATTATAGCCGTTTTAACATATAATTTTGAATTAATTTAATATTCTAATTTTAAATTAATTTGACATCCTAATTTTGAATTAATTTAATATTCTAATTTTGAATTAATTTGACATCCTAATTTTGAATTAATTTAATATTCTAATTTTGAATTAATTTAACACCCTAATTTTGAATTAATTTAATATTCTAATTTTGAATTAATTTAACACCCTAATTATGAATTAATTCATCATCCTAATTAATCTATTCTTATTTTGGAATTCATAAATAGGGGTTAATCCGATAACATGAACTTTTATTACACTCCCTCGATATTATTCAAAAACAGTAGATTTCAAAATTAAGAAATGTGATAATTTTTTCAAATGTTTTTTTAATCACTGTGCATATTTTAGTAATATTTGATGCAGAAAATTAGACAAAATGAAATTTTGTTTGCGAAACAACTGCAATGATACGCAGTTTCAATCGTCAGTTAATGACAAAGAAGCAGAAATGTTAAAGTCCACATTTGAAGATCATAATTATTTCGTCTATTCAAGATCAAAACTAAAAAGTTCATATATGAGGTATCTTCCCTTTTCATAGTCTCATGAATTTACAACACTGGAAATTAAACGGTTACTGAATTATTGTGGTACCTGGTTTTACTCCAATAGCTATTCAGTTTTCTTGGATGAACATAAAGGAGGATTATTCTTTAGATAATCGTTGGACATATGTTTCACAAGCGAACAAGTGCCATCTTTCTCAGAAGGAAATCGTGTTCTAAAAAATTAATCGAGAGAATCAAGGTTTTATCTCTTTAGATACATAAGGAAGTCAAAGACTTTGTCTATCACTGGGCGGACTGTATAAGCCCCATATTTCACAGAAAGAAATCGCACCCTAAAAAGATAATAGGGAGTATTACGGTTTGCTCTCTAGATACGCCAGGAAGTCAAAGACTTTTTCTATCACATAGAAGCACCATCTTTCACAGAAAGGAATCGTGTCCTAAAAATTAATCGAGAGTATCAAGGTTTTATCTCTTTAGATACATAAGGAAGTCAAAGACTTTGTCTATCACAAGGCGGACTGTATAAGCCCCATATTTCACAGAAAGAAATCGTACCCTAAAAAGATAATAGGGAGTTTTAAGATTTGCTCTCTAGATACGCCAGGAAGACAAAGACTTTTTCTATCACATAGAAGCACCATCTTTCACAGAAAGGAATCGTGTCCTAAAAATTAATCGAGAGTATCAAGGTTTTATCTCTTTAGATACATAAGGAAGTCAAAGACTTTGTCTATCACAAGGCGGACTGTATAAGCCCCATATTTCACAGAAAGAAATCGTACCCTAAAAAGATAATAGGGAGTATTACGGTTTGCTCTCTAGATACGCCAGGAAGACAAAGACTTTTTCTATCACATAGAAGCACCATCTTTCACAGAAAGGAATCGTGTCCTAAAAATTAATCGAGAGTATCAAGGTTTTATCTCTTTAGATACATAAGGAAGTCAAAGACTTTGTCTATCACAAGGCGGACTGTATAAGCCCCATATTTCACAGAAAGAAATCGCACCCTAAAAAGATAATAGGGAGTTTTAAGATTTGCTCTCTAGATACGCCAGGAAGACAAAGACTTTTTCTATCACATAGAAGCACCATCTTTCACAGAAAGGAATCGTGTCCTAAAAATTAATCGAGAGTATCAAGGTTTTATCTCTTTAGATACATAAGGAAGTCAAAGACTTTGTCTATTACAGGGCGGACTGTATAAGCCCCATATTTCACAGAAAGAAATCGTATCCTAAAAAGATGATAAGGAGTATTAAGGTTTGCTCTCTAGATACGCCAGGAAGTCAAAGACTTTTTCTATCACATAGAAGCACCATCTTTCACAGAAAGGAATCGTGTCCTAAAAATTAATCGAGAGTATCAAGGTTTTATCTCTCTAGATACGTCAGGAAGTCAAAGACTTTTTCTATCACATAGAAGCACCATCTTTCACAGAAAGGAATCGTGTCCTAAAAATTAATAGAGAGTATCAAGGTTTTATCTCTCTAGACACGCCAGGAAGTCAAAGACTTTTTCTATCACATAGAAGCACCATCTTTCACAGAAAGGAATCGTGTCCTAAAAATTAATAGAGAGTATCAAGGTTTTATCTCTCTAGACACGCCAGGAAGTCAAAGACTTTTTCTATCACATAGAAGCACCATCTTTCACAGAAAGGAATCGTGTCCTAAAAATTAATAGAGAGTATCAAGGTTTTATCTCTCTAGATACGCCAGGAAGTCAAAGACTTTTTCTACACATAGAAGCACCATCTTTCACAGAAAGGAATCGTGTCCTAAAAATTAATAGAGAGTATCAAGGTTTTATCTCTCTAGATACGCCAGGAAGTCAAAGACTTTTTCTATCACATAGAAGCACCATCTTTCACAGAAAGGAATCGTGTCCTAAAAATTAATAGAGAGTATCAAGGTTTTATCTCTCTAGACACACCAGGAAGTCAAAGACTTTTTCTATCACATAGAAGCACCATCTTTCACAGAAAGGAATCGTGTCCTAAAAATTAATAGAGAGTATCAAGGTTTTATCTCTCTAGATACGCCAGGAAGTCAAAGACTTTTTCTATCACATAGAAGCACCATCTTTCACAGAAAGGAATCGTGTCCTAAAAATTAATAGAGAGTATCAAGGTTTTATCTCTCTAGACACGCCAGGAAGTCAAAGACTTTTTCTATCACATAGAAGCACCATCTTTCACAGAAAGGAATCGTGTCCTAAAAATTAATAGAGAGTATCAAGGTTTTATCTCTCTAGATACGCCAGGAAGTCAAAGACATTTTCTATCACATAGAAGCACCATCTTTCACAGAAAGGAATCGTGTCCTAAAAATTAATAGAGAGTATCAAGGTTTTATCTCTCTAGACACGCCAGGAAGTCAAAGACTTTTTCTATCACATAGAAGCACCATCTTTCACAGAAAGGAATCGTGTCCTAAAAATTAATAGAGAGTATCAAGGTTTTATCTCTCTAGATACGCCAGGAAGTCAAAGACTTTTTCTATCACATAGAAGCACCATCTTTCACAGAAAGGAATCGTGTCCTAAAAATTAATAGAGAGTATCAAGGTTTTATCTCTCTAGACACGCCAGGAAGTCAAAGACTTTTTCTATCACATAGAAGCACCATCTTTCACAGAAAGGAATCGTGTCCTAAAAATTAATAGAGAGTATCAAGGTTTTATCTCTCTAGATACGCCAGGAAGTCAAAGACATTTTCTATCACATAGAAGCACCATCTTTCACAGAAAGGAATCGTGTCCTAAAAATTAATAGAGAGTATCAAGGTTTTATCTCTCTAGACACGCCAGGAAGTCAAAGACTTTTTCTATCACATAGAAGCACCATCTTTCACAGAAAGGAATCGTGTCCTAAAAATTAATAGAGAGTATCAAGGTTTTATCTCTCTAGATACGCCAGGAAGTCAAAGACTTTTTCTATCACATAGAAGCACCATCTTTCACAGAAAGGAATCGTGTCCTAAAAATTAATAGAGAGTATCAAGGTTTTATCTCTCTAGACACGCCAGGAAGTCAAAGACTTTTTCTATCACATAGAAGCACCATCTTTCACAGAAAGGAATCGTGTCCTAAAAATTAATAGAGAGTATCAAGGTTTTATCTCTCTAGACACGCCAGGAAGTCAAAGACTTTTTCTATCACATAGAAGCACCATCTTTCACAGAAAGGAATCGTGTCCTAAAAATTAATAGAGAGTATCAAGGTTTTATCTCTCTAGATACTCCAGGAAGTCAAAGACTTTTTCTATCACATAGAAGCACCATCTTTCACAGAAAGGAATCGTGTCCTAAAAATTAATAGAGAGTATCAAGGTTTTATCTCTCTAGATACGCCAGGAAGTCAAAGACTTTTTCTATCACATAGAAGCACCATCTTTCACAGAAAGGAATCGTGTCCTAAAAATTAATAGAGAGTATCAAGGTTTTATCTCTCTAGACACGCCAGGAAGTCAAAGACTTTTTCTATCACATAGAAGCACCATCTTTCACAGAAAGGAATCGTGTCCTAAAAATTAATAGAGAGTATCAAGGTTTTATCTCTCTAGATACGCCAGGAAGTCAAAGACTTTTTCTATCACATAGAAGCACCATCTTTCACAGAAAGGAATCGTGTCCTAAAAATTAATAGAGAGTATCAAGGTTTTATCTCTCTAGACACGCCAGGAAGTCAAAGACTTTTTCTATCACATAGAAGCACCATCTTTCACAGAAAGGAATCGTGTCCTAAAAATTAATAGAGAGTATCAAGGTTTTATCTCTCTAGATACGTCAGGAAGTCAAAGACTCTGTCAGTCTACAGCGGACTACATGTCTATCCAAACAAACGATTGTTCATCTGAATAAAATATTTCCGTGTGAAAGAAGATACAGAGGTTTCAGTCTTATACATAGATACTAATGGGAAATTAACATTGCATTACCCATAGACTGCGGGGTCATCATTCTTGGAAAATAGATATAACAAGAAATTTTTCACTCTGATAACCAAATCGCTATTGCCATGGCAGCAATGTATAGCTGTATTGTAATTTTCATCTAGTTTTAGGACAAGCATTATTAATTTGAATTATCTTTCATGCACTGTTAATTTCATATTTTAAAACATTCAAAATTACATTTTTCTCATTAAAAAATTATTCCTCTAATAAAAAAAAATTAAATTAATTTTAAAACTTTTTGAAAGATTGGAAAATTTATGTATATGTTTAATGTGGGTTAATAATTTAAAACGCATAAATATCCAATTAAAAAAAAGAGTTTTAAAATTATTTCATTTCATTTATTCTTTTAAAAGAAGTTCTTTAAGTAATATAATTATTTAAAATCAATAGGAAATTAATTTTGAATGTTTAAATCAATATTATACTATCTCTTTGAGAATATTTTGAGAATTCAAACAACAAATTAATTTTTAATAAATTTATATTCATTCTTATTCAAGACAATTAAAATTTATTGAAGGAGTGCAACTTGTATAGAATAAAATCATTTGAAAGTTCTAAGAATTTTATTCCATAGAACAATATTTCCTATTTAATATTTGAATATTTCCTATTTAAATAATTTATTAAACACCTTTATTTGCTTTTAGGAGTGGATATTATAAAAAATAAATTCGAAAGAATGCCACGGGAATTTATTAAATAAACATATATACAAATTAGAAAATAGAAAAATAGATAAATTTTCTCATTTGAAAAAAAAATTAGGTATTATAAATGAAACTTGATTATATATATAAAAAAATAGAAAATTATTTCTACTCTCATATTTCGTTACAAACTTTTAGATTATTTTAAATTTTATAAAGTAAAACCTAAACATGTTAAGGATATTTAAAATATGATTAAATGCAAAACTGAAAACAGTATATTTACGGGCAATTTAATTAAAATGTGAAACGTGATAGGAAAAGGAAAGTATCCAGAGAGATTTGTTAATTAAAATGTAACTTTCAATACAAAAAAAAGAGAAAGAATGAAAACTTACTAGCTTCGTCATTGAAAGGTTGAAAGGGCACAGAAAATTATTATTTAATTAAAGAATCAGTACAGATTATTATTAACAGATTATATGTGATGAGTATAAATGAGAATTAAAAAATAAATGAATTCAAGCTTATATAAATTCTATTTTGAATTTCTATTATTTTGCAACGTTAAGACAAATTTTTACAAATTTAATTCAGACAAAAATTTTAATTTTTTGCTATTTCAAAAGTTAATTTGCAAAATCTAGTGCTTTTCTTATGAAGTTTTTTTTTTCTTTTGGAATTACTTATTCTTTGACAACACTTTTTAAAAAAATAAGGCAAAGTTTAATTATTAAAAAAATTGTATATCATTCAATTAAAAAAATGCAAAACATATTTTTAAAAAATATTTATCAGAATGTTTACATTATTTGAACAAAAAAAACTTTAACAAAAAAGCTATGCTTTTTCAATATTTGCTTAATTACTTAAAGTTAATTTCTTACTTATTACTTAAGATTTACAGCAAAGTTTATATTTAAGTGGCAAAATGTCTATCTAAAGTATCATGCATAAACGAAATTTTACACTCTGAACATCTAGATTGGAATTATTCTTGTTACTTTCAAGTCCCCCTATATATAGAGAAGATCTACCATGACATGGAAGAAAAACAAATTTATAGTAGAATCTATTGATATAATATTATTTTTTTTCTCTTAAAGACTATTATTTCTATTAATATCTATTTTTCTATTAATAACTCCACTACCTCATAAAATTTTTATGAATAAAACTTTCTCAAAGAGAGATTCATTTAATAACAAAATATTAAAATTCTGAAAATTAAATGTCATGTTAATTAAAACAGGCAAAAATATTTTGGTAATTTGTAACAATTATTAACTAATATTCTTCTATACAAACTTCCTTTATTTTATTCCTGCAAATGAGCTCGAAAATTCATTTCAATTTATATCCATAAAATTAATTTTCAAAAGTTAAAAATGATTGTTAGTTGGAAGAATTTTTTTTAAAATTGGAATTTCTATAGAGAAGATACTTTATATATATATATATATATACTGAATTAGTTACTGATACTTGTTAATAGTATGAAATAGTAGTTAAGTCTAATATTAAATAGACCAGATTTAAGCATACAGTCTCAACCTGGTCTTCAGTTTATTGATAAATGGATTATGATTTGAAAATTATTATAAATTTTTACAATGAGTAACAATAGCAACAAGAATAATGATATTAGGAACATTTTTAACAATAATAATAATAAGTAATATATATATATAAAATTTAAGTCATATTCTACTTAGGTAAACAATTTTTTTTTATTTCGGTTACTTTTTATTAAATAATTACAGTTAATATAAATGTGTATATACGTATGACAGGATTACAATATTAAGTGGCAAAATAGAGCTTGGCGACAAACTTGGCTACTTTTGGCGACATAGCAACGGATTTGGCAACTTAAGCGACTAAATAGAAATTACTGGACAAATTTAATTAATTAATTAATATTTGAAAAAAAAACTGCATTAACATCAAGTGTCATCCACTACAAGTTTAAAAAAATGTATTTGAACTTGAGTGGATGAATATAAAGTATTTTATTACTATTGAAAATTTGAACAAGATATATATAGAGGGAGTGTGAGCTAATAGTAGGAATTGAAAAAAGAATGATAAAATGATGATAAGAAATTTTATTACGCTTGTAAAATTATTTTTTCGGAATACATCAGTCAGAATACAGAATGACAAGCACTTAAGCATGTACTTTAGGAATGTAGGAATCTAATAGAATAATGCATATTGCGTCAGATACTAATATATTAATACGAACGGTCACTGTTTTACCTATAAAGGAAAAAATAAAAGTTTTAAATATTGGAGATTTTTTTTATTTGTTTAAATCACTTCTGAGAAAATTTTTGAAACATTTAAAAATTTATATTCACATATTGAAGAATTTTTATTAATAATAAAGATTAACGTTGGTGTTAAGTTTTTGTTTAAGATATATAGTTGAGTTTACAAATATAATTTAACTTTAGTTGTTGTTAAAATTCCATTCGGAATTAAAGATCAAATTTTAAATGAGGCGGAAAATTAGTGATCATATTTTGTACCTTAGTTACCACAAAATACAGAACGGTGAGTTACCTGGTTGCCGAAGAAGGCTGATATTGAATTATTGCAGATCATTCATTTTATTTTGCGAAGGCCCTCGATTTCTTTTTAACTCAATTAATAAATCAACTCAAATTAAATCGAACTGAAATGAACCGAATCGAATCAAATAAAATTAATTTCAGAATTTTGTTCGTGAAAACCGCTTATCATATCTAACATTTTTTTTTTTTATCTCAGTCATTCAAATGTTCATTTTCGTTTCAAATACATATGAATGAACAGACAAATAAATAGCCACCTAATTGACTAATTTGGTTCAAAATTTAATGCAGATATAAAATCCGAATGATAAAAAAATATATATCGAATTTTATTTATTTAACTTGTGTGCTTTTGATTATTGTGTGCTTATTTATTTGTGTACAGGCAGACAATTTCGACCAAGATTCATAGAAATCTACAATTTTTTTTTTTTTTTTTTTGCTAAGAATTCAAGCAAAATTTTATCTCTTTAACTCGATACGTTTTTGAGTCATCATGTTCAGACAGACTTATCTTAAAAATGTGTTTACGGGCGCAGGAAGATCTAAAACTTGAAGATTTATCTAAATCTTGAACTCGAATTTTTTTACCAATCATAGTAATTTCATTTGATATATTTCGTGTCGGAGGAAGTAAAAAAATAAAAGAATAAAATGAAATTAAAAAATATGTATTTATAAATAGAACACAATGCCCCATTGACTAGTATAAAATGAAAGGATTACCTAACTGAGGTCATGATAAACTAAATTCCTTCTTCAAAAATGGAAGGATACAATAGTTAAAAGTCTTGGTCATAAAAAATAAAATAAAGATTTTCTTTTTGAAAAGAAAAAATGTATTAATACTTTTTTTGGTATTACGGAAGGAAATATTAAAAATGAAGCTAAATCAAAGGCTCAGAAATAACAGGAAATCGGATTACTCCTCCATATTTGAAGGCTATAACAAAACTGTCTGATGCAGAATGCATCTAATCTTTTTTTGGGGGGGTTGGAGAATTTATTTATTGAATGGGTAATTTTCTGCAGTGAAGTTTAATTTTGTTTCTCTCTTTTCTAGTAGTGAAAAGATTCCAGGAAATTTAATACTTATTTTGACGTTTAAATTGCATTTTGTAGCTTTCCAAACTACTTCACCAAAAATATCTAGTCAAGCCTGGTTTCGTATCGCTTTCATTAGAGGTACTAGAGATTTAGAAAAAAAATGCTGGAGTCTGGGCAACTAATAACTGAAAAGGATGTTGAAAGGATATTGACTCTTTTGTGAAGGCAGAAATTCTTTTGTGAAAAATTTAGATAGGTTTTTATGGAAGGGAGAGAAGTTTTATTGGCACACTTGTAAAGAAACTTATGCAAAAAGTTCAGAAGCGTGATTTATAGTAGATTCAGCGATTAAATTTTCTACCTGCTAGTTTTTAACTCAGTACCAAAATGGGAGATATTTTCAAAATTATCTTCAAGTTACAAATAAAAATTTCTAAACTTTATTTTTGATGTAAAATGACTTAAAGATAACTATTTTAGCTCTCCCCAAAGTATGCTAGTCTTCACAAATTGCTCCGTTTTGGATGTTAGGTTTGTTTTCAGTCTGAATGTACGAAAACTTTTACGAAGCAAGTTCAGTCATTATAAAATGACTATATGAATTAACTTAATAATTTAAAGTCATATTATCATTTAGTTACAAATCCAAATGCTTATTTTTTTTTGAAACTACACATTATAAGATTTTATCAAAAGTATAAATAACTAAAATGTTTACAATAAAAAGAATTATATTTTATACAATTTTAACACCAAAACTTTTATATCAAATGATTATGGTTTCATTTGTATTTGAAATTTTTGTTTCATTTAATGATCAGATAATTTTAATGCTCCTTATTCAAGAATAATATTCTTAACTATGAAATATTTTTATTGCTTTATGAATTTTAATATCCGTTTTACAACAGACACAGACACACACACACACACACACACACACACACACACACACACACACGCACGCACGCACACACACACACACACACAAAAAACCCACCAAACGGAATTTTTTTTCCTCAAAATTCTCGTATTTTTAGACAAATTAACACCTTCTTGTTCGTTTTCCTTATATCGTCTTCTGTATCCCTCGAAAGTATAGTAGATGGAATGTATTTGTGGATGAAAAGTTGGCACATCCTCGAAGGTCATGACAGTCCGCAAATATGAATGTCCTGTTTTCTAGTTTTCACATATAGTAATATAATATTGTGCATTTTGTGCTTCGTAATGTGATACAGAAGGCTAAGTATGCATTTTATGTGGCTTATTTTTCTCTGATTGGATATGTAACTGGAAACATGCCAATAATTTTGTTCCTCAAGCGTATGCAAAACAACTTTATTTATCTAAATCATCGCATTTTTGAACCATCAGGTCTGCCTACACGTGAACAAATAGGTCAAGTAATGGTCTTCCCCCCCCCCAGATGATATGATCCAAAATTAAACCGATTTCTGCATTTCGAAATGAAAAATTTGTATTTCAAATTTTAGTTTTGTGTGTGTGTGTGCGCGCACATTTTTGAGTTATTGTTTTTACGTACAAAAGGATAGACAAACTTCCTTCCTACTGATTCCTTTCATATTTTGTTAGAAATCCATTAATCTGACTGTAAGATCATAAGCTAAATTTCATTGTTGTATTGAATTGATTTTTGAGTTATCGAGCCCATAGCGTGTGCGTAATTTCAAAAATGTATCTTTCGGATGTAAGGAGATTTGAAACGTGGAGATTCGTCAGAATCTCGAGACCGAAATTTTTTACTATTACAATGCTTTCTTCTTATTTACTTCGTTTGCGATGAAGTAAAATTAAGGATAACAATTATCTAAGAGTTCAAAAAGCATTTTTAAATATTACCAAATATATTATTCCATTATCTTTCAACGTAGATGCAACTTCCAATTAGAACAATATGAAATTGTTTACAGATCGTTAAATAAGGTAGTGTAATGAAAGAGTATCAAGAAAACAAGGAGAAGTGACGGAGACAATGATTGTTGTTGTGTAAGGAAATCTGGATTCTCGGTCCCTATTATCTATGTGATATCAACTATGAATACGGATTTGGAAAAGTTTATTCTGCTAGAATTCCTTTCAATAACGATGATCCATGAAAAAGTCATAGAATTTACTATTCGTTAATTTCGTTAGAAAATGCAATTTCATTAAAAAATGTATGGGCTTTTTTTAAAAGAATTTTTTGAAATATTCAGCGTTGCACGAGTTGAATTTATTCTTCATGATTATTTTTGCTATTAGTAAAATAAATATTTAAATAATTGTCAAAAAAATTGCGATTAAAATATTCTTCCATATTTAATCATTTGCAATGAAAACTTGCGAATTTTTTAATATAAAAAAATGTATGCCACAGATTAAAGTTATCCCTTAGAAAATTAGCTGTTGAAAACTACGTTAAACTATTTTTAATACAAAAAGTTCCTTTATATAATTTATTGCAATAAAAAATTTCTGTCAGTCGTCTGCAGCTTTATTTTTTAATTAAGATGAAATCGCCTGCAGTACCGTGGAATTTCAGGATCTCATAACTTCTCGAAAAATTGGATTGCATCGAACGTTTTTTAAAAACCACAGAAAAATAATCAATAGATTATTAATAATGTTTAAAGAATGACAAAAAATTTCATTAAACATTGTAAGTAGCAACTTACATATGTGTTTTCTATATGGAGTTTGAAGACATCTATTTTGAATAAGGAATTTAATTTTCCTTGTTCCATTAAAAGAAAATAGTCAAGATCCAATTTTCTGGAAATGAGAAATTTAAAAGCTTTTTAAAAATGAAAGTGATGATTTTAATATCAGTAAAATGAAGTGATTATTTTTAAATAATATATTTGCCCTTATATTCTGATTATTCTAAATTAGTTTTGTTAATAAATCTTTGTAACTCCATGTCATTTGTTTGCGCACGTGGAATAAAAATATAATTCTGATTAATAAAATATTAATTAAAGTAATTATCAAGAAATATTTACTAAAAGCTTTCTTATGTTTCATAGCGTTTCTGAACAAAATTTGAAGAAAATACATTCAATAGTTTTGGATTTTATCCGAGAACAAAAATACAGGCGTTTTAATTTTACTTATGCAGCTATAAAATTCGCTTATTAAATAACCACTGTTATATGACAAGAATTGTTACAGGCCCTTTTAAAAATAGTTTTCGACTCCAGATATATTTTTAGATTAATCGAACTCAGAGATATAGCACTTATCATAAAATTATTTTCGTTTTTCTTCGAGAAGAAAATATTGAGAGAATTACGCTTTTAATTTTTTCTTATTTATTTGAACTAATAATAAAACGAAATGGATGTTTGAATGGATCAAGTTATAACCAAGCTATTCCATGACATGAATTTGAATCTTAGTTTTATATATCAAAGAAATTTATTTGATCGTTTGAGTCGGAGGAAATTTCTTTTTATAATAAAAAATTAAAATTCTGTAATTTTCCTTAAATTAACAACAATTTTCTTTCTGACGTAAATTAGTGTATCATTTACATATGAAAACGAAAATTTATCAATCTCCTAATTGTTGTTTCTAAAATAATAAATATAGAAGAATTTCTAAAAATATCCTTTTTTCAATTCTTAAGCAATGTATTTAGTTTTTCTAATTTACCAATAAGCAATAGAATTTTTTTAATCTTACATATTTGAAAAAAAAACGTATAATTATGAAATTATTTGCTTTAAATTAAAAACTAACCGCTTAATGACGAAAAATATAAACTACAAATGTAAACGATGATTTTATGCAATCTGTATGTGATCAACTTTCAAAGCTATAAAAAAAGAAAACTAATTTCTCCAGAAATATCAATGCATCTTGTTTCATTCCGAAATAGACCGGGAAAACTATATCAAATCTCGTTATCCTTTCAAGGAATGAACTCGCAGCAGCTCCTACCTACACAATGTGTCACTCGTAAGTACTATCATCGATTCCCTCCAAAGATGCGGTCTCCATGGCAACGCAGCCAGTCCCTCAAACAGAATAATAATAAAACAGCGAGTAAAATATTCTGCAATGAAAAAGATGAATCAGAGTTTGAGTGTTTTGGCAGGAGCGGAAATGGTACATAAAAATGATTTACTTCTCGCTAAAACAGTGGGAGGCTTTTCTATGAAGGACAACTTTTGAATAAAAATGAAGTGAATGTCATCTGAATGAGGTGATATTCTCTTGATGAAGCTGGCTAGACGCTGATAAAAAAAGATGAATTAGAAAAGTGTTGTTGTCGCCTTTTATTTTTTTTATTCTACATAAAAGTCGTAAACATGTCCTTAGATTGTGCTTATTTTTTTTTAAAGCTTATTAAATGAAAAAGTCACATTTCGAAATTAATTAATGAAAGGGCGCACTCAAAGGAAACTGGCATGATTTAGTTTTCAGAGAGAAAAATCTTACATATTTTTATTTTTAAAGATTTAAAAATAAACCAAGAAAATCAATGTGGAAAGGTTATTTTTAGTTAAGATTTATTACTGTTTAGTTTATACATAAAGAACCTTTCAAATGCTTCTAAATAATTGACAGTTCCTCCATGATTCTACTCTAAATTTTATTTTTGTCTTAGAAACTGAAACAAATATAGGTTTTTTAAATTAAAATAGCAATAAATGAAAAAAAATTTACTTTTTAAACATTGGAAAATTTTGAAAAAATTATTTTCTTATAAATTGACTTAATTATGGTAACTAGTTGGTTCGACAGGGAAATTAGTTGTGTTTCCTTTCAATGGAATCTAATGCATAACTTGATACTGGTGATTCAAACAATAATATATTTT
Source organism: Argiope bruennichi (assembly GCF_947563725.1). Lineage (NCBI taxonomy): Eukaryota > Metazoa > Arthropoda > Arachnida > Araneae > Araneidae > Argiope > Argiope bruennichi. The sequence continues at coordinate 92,474,600 of NC_079152.1, read as the reverse complement.
TGAAACTAACTGTGACATTCATTAGAGACAATTTGTTTTAGTAACAATACGATTATTTTAGTCATTGTGTGTATAATTCTAGTGAAATTAAATCCTATAACATCGCAGTGCTATTTAACACGTAATTGTTCAGTTCATATATCTTCCAAGTTTCATGATATTATAACTTTGCTTATATTCTACCCTTGCAAATTCCAGAGATATTACATCGAGTACTTCTTCCGTGGCTTTTAACAATAGAAGAAAATCAATATTAAAAATATTTGACGAAACAATGAAAACGCTTGAATTTTATTACAACAATGAAATCTGTTATTGAAACTTATGCAAAAAAATATTGGATTTAAGAATTTTGGTTACTATTCTCTATTGATAACAGTAGCCGAATTGGATAAAATCAATTACATTTTTATCATATCAAAGAAAAAGAAGAAACATCACTTCAGACTTATCTAAAAATTATTTTAAAATTACCAATTGAAAAATTTATTAATTGTTGCTTATGGACAATTATTCCTTAACGATTCACTTATACATTGTTCGTATTTGCATTATCTATTTAAAATTTGCTGAACGCTGATATATTTCAAAATATCAATGGCTTGACTTATTTAGACTTTAATTCACCTTTTTTTCTACATTTTCATTCTTGTCGGAATCACAAAATTTTATTGCTAAATCTTGCTTACAAAAAGCTAAAGGATTTACAATGGAGATACTGTAAAGTTTACAATTGCTTTGCAGTGATGCATTAACTAATAATTTTAATAATCCAACCACAGACAACAACGGGTTATGGCTATTCAACAGATATCAAGCCAGATTTGGCAACATCTCTGTCTGGTAAAACAATCCAGATCACTATAATCCTGATAAAAGAATATGAAACCCATTCTATGGGAAAAAGGATTCTCATATGTTTCTATGTGCTCTAGAAACGGAGGTGTGGTGTGGTGTTAAGTGTTAAGATGTTTCTATGCAAAAAGAATAAGAAATTCCACAAATGTGAATCATTGACGTTGGCTGAAAATGAAAAATTCACAATTTCTCTTCTTCAAGACTGATGAATTTAAGTGATGTAATGATTACTATAAACGAATAATTTTGTATGAATTTGAATAATTTTGTTTGAATGTAGAAGTTTTTGATATTATAAAACGATTGATGGCATTAACCGTGATTGCATTAAACGGTGCTCACTGTACATGCTTACAAACTGTTGAAACGTAAGATCGTGTTGTTTGAGCATCTCTGGCCAATAGTTTTAAGATAATTTTGTACTTCAAATATCAATATATGCATATGATACGATATTTCTTAATTAAATTTAAATCTTAAATATTTTTCTAATTTTTATCTTAAATTAGCCTATGTTAATTTTATTCTAATATATTCTCTTATTTGATACTAACACGCCCTTAAAAAATTGCTGATTCCGTCGTTAAGATGCCAGAAACAAAGGAATAAAAATTCTTAAAACCTTCACATCTCTTCAAAAAAGATACTCAAAACTCACTTTCCTTGACATATGGCACAGGAATTCCTATCAGAATCTCATAGTAAAATCACCGAGGGAAAAAATTTGTTTTATATAGTAAACCAACGGGAGTATTCTCCACAAAATTTTCTCGCATACTTTCTAATAAACATATCATGCCAACGAACTCCTTACATGGCATTGACATACAATAGTTTTGAAATATTAATATTTGGCGTGAATTTAGCATTTTTCTGAATGTATCATGTCATCCTTGGCGAGTTATTTGACGATTATTCCCTGGCATGCGTTAATAGTATCCAAAAATCGAATTTGCGTTATATACACGTTTTAATCCACCTGTTTGAAAACAAAAATTTGTAGTCACAAGTCACAAAATTCCATACCACATTTGATATATTTGAGTCACTGCGTGTTTGAATGATCGCGTTTACTTGTTTCTGAAAGTACAGACAGACACACAGTCAACTCGCAGTTGGATTTGGCTTGAAACTTGACAGGTGTCTATACTATAGATGTTAAAGCTGCGAACAGAATTTTATCTATCTAGCTGTCTTCGTACTTTCACTTATATTCGAACAGCTGGATAGACGAAATTCCTCTGAACAGACTGAACTCAAAATGTGATAGAAATCTGCAAATTTGGTGTAAAGATCACATCAATTCCAACCGTCTGGCTTAAATCGTTTTTGAGTTATCTTTGTCACAGACAGACGGACATTTTCCGAAACTTTGTTTTTCGAACTCAGGAAAGTTTAAAACGTGGAGTTTCGTCAAAATTTCGAGTTCGAATTTCTTAACGATTATTACACTTTCTCTACTACGTAAATGAGAAAGTAAAAACAGCTGATACTCTATTTTGGAAGTTGGCAAAATTCATTATAACTTTGAAAGTGCTTCAACAGTAAGCTAGTTACAGCAGTGTTTCTTTGAAATGTAACTGTGCCTCATTTTTTTATTAAAAAAAATTATATAAAAACAGTCTTTATAATTTTTTGTTTGCTTAAGAAGTTATTGATTTGATCTTTATATGCTCTAATTACATCTATTTCGTTGTATCATCTCCGTATAGTCATGAATGTATAATTGAAATTCCTCTTGATATCAAGTATAGTAAAATCGAATTGGTGATTAGAAGAATTGTATATTTTAGAAGGTGATAGAAGAATTGTATTAGTCCGTAATTTTAAATTCTAGATAATCTAATTTTAAATTTGCAAAGATAAGGTCTTTCTATACTCCTACAAAATATACTCTCTCGAAATAAAATACACCAGGAGCAATTGAAGGAAACTGATACAGTATTATTCTCACATTCGGAGTTTAAATTTACATTTGTTGAACTGACACATAAAAACGAGGAATTTGTATATGCCCTCATCTTTTTCTTATTTACAGTTTCAATTATTTAGTAGTCTTTTTTTTCTTATATTTTGAAATCAAATATAATTATTCCTACGATAGAAAAATTACTGAATGTTCATTAAACGTTCGTCTAAAATTTCATAAAACATCCATTGAAACTTCATCTTTTTTCTTTTAAATTCAGATGTCTATTTTTTTATGTTTGATTCAAATCATTTTACTTCTCTTGTATCCAAAAGTCTAAATGAAATTGATCGAAAATAACTCGCCCTAATAGTCAAAGAAACAAGTTTTTTAACGTTTTTTTTTTTCAGTCTAAATCATTATTTTGTTGATGTAGCCTGATTTTCAAATAATTCTTTCTAATTATTTTCAACTCAAAATACTTCGAACTAATTTAGAAGCAGATTTTAAGACAGCTTCTTAAAAACTATTATCACTTAAGTCTTTCTTGAAAGGTAATGTGATTGAACATTATTTTGCAGGTTGCAAAGCGCCGTTAAAGACTTTAAAAACTTAATTTTTAACTTATTTTTTGATTATCCTTATATAAAGGTCTTAAAAGTGCTTATTTTTTGTAAGATGTTTAATTTTCTTTTTGAAGGAAAAAAACAAATGACAAAACTGAACGAATTGAAAGTGTCAACGAATTTTCTGAAACGAAACAACTTTTTGTTGATGATATTAATAAAATTTATATGATTTTTTCATTCTAGATTTATTTTCACATATTCTTAACCTTTTTAAAGGAGTTTATATATCAAAGTAATAGTGTTTTAGTGTGTTTTTTGCAATACTGTTAGATGCAGTGTAATAAAATAATTTTAGGTATGTAAGGTAGATGGAAATAAGATATATATTTAAAACGTTATGAAAAAATAAACAAAACTTGCATAAATGCATGAAACATTAAGCATTTTAAATAATTTATATTTAATGTGTATGAAAAATATTCAACAATTACCAGTGGTATTTTATGTTCGATTTCTATAAAATTTGATATTTTCTTGTATACAGTACACTCCCGATTATCCGCGGAATTGGGTGGCGCGGCCGCCGCGGATAACAAAAATCGCGGATAATCCGAAAAAAGCTAAAAACGGGTATAGCAAAAGAGAAAAAAGTCATTCCAACTTTGAAAAATCGTTTTATGTACAATAAAACGTAAAATAAACAGCAGGAAATGTTTATCACTCAAAACTAACCTAAAATGCATTTTGTTAATGAAAACAGAAAAGTGCTTTGTACTTACGAGAGGCGACAAGGATGCACAGAAAAATTAATACATATGTACTGTTTTAATACTGTAATGTATTATGTAATTACAAAAGCATAACTGTAAAACTACACCGTTTTGAAGAAATCAGTCATTTGTGTTTGCTTCTTGCTTTGGAAGCATTTTCTCTTTGCTTGAAAGCAAAAAAAAAAAAAAAAAAAAAAAAAAACTCAAGTGCGGCAGGCGCGGATAATCGGGAGTCTACTGTATATATTTCTTTATCATAACACATAATTCTTTTGTCAAAAATACTACATTAATATAGGTCATTATTTTTTTTCTCTAAGAGTCTCATAAATTAAATATTTTTTTAAAATAAAATTTGACTAATCATTCTGTTTTGGATAGAGATCATCACTTGATGTACGGGTTTTTTTTCTTTAGTTAATATAAAAATAATTTTTAACAATACAGGGAAACCATAAATTTCCTGTCCATTCTAAAATAATTTAAAATTTTTAGGAATATAAAAGAGAAAAATTCATTAAAAAAGCATCAGAAAAGACGATGAATCTGTATTTTGTCATTAAAAACTTAATGTTAACATTTTTGTGTAAAAGCTGCCTGTTATCTGTTGACACATTTCTTCAATATGTACGAATTAAATTGTATTCTATGATAGATTACTATAATTTTTTGACTTCTTGCATTTTTTTATGACTTTTAGTACTTTTTCTGACCTTTGTATTGCTGTGTAAGCATTCTTTGAAAAGAAATGTAAGATTTTTTTCCTCCCAGCCGAAGGTTACTTTCTTCTAATCTTTTGTAGTACAGCCTTAGGTTAAATTGGATTCCAGAGATTTAAGTAATTCTTCAGACAAATTTCTATATATAGAACGTCTTAACATTAGAATAAAATCTTGATGCTCCAAGCCTTTTTAAAATCCTTTTTAGGAAATTATTGCGTCATAAAGACGTCACAAGAGCATTAGGGAATTTAGCAGCTGAATTAATATTTCGATATTTGAATCTTTATATACTGTTGACACACTATTAAAAGCAATCATAAAAAAAACTTAATGCTTTCTTGAATAATATATTCATAAACAGAAAAAAACTATCAATGTGTCCACAATTTTTTTCTGTTTCAAAACATAAGAGAAAAAGTGAATATCAGTATGTTTCTATTATATATTTCACACTACTGATGCATTAGCAAAAGTGATTTTGTTATAAAGATGGAATTTTAAAGCAGTTAGAGGACATTGACCAATTTTTTTTTCTATTTCTTTCGACGTTATTACTTTTAAAAGTGTACTGGCAATTTATGTTTTGTAATTTTCAATGTTTTTTTTATATTTAGAATGATTTATTGCCGTTGCAACCAAGCCTTTTTTTAAACCCCCAACATTAATCCATTTTTAAGCGTAATTTAGATTCTCCATCAAGGGGCGAACAACTTATCAACATTTTAAAAACGTTTCGGTTAACCGAATTGAGGGTGATTTTATTGTTTACCATCATGGCTAGTATATACTGGCCATGATACATTTTCTGTGAATCAAAGTCGTTTCTTTGATCAAAGGTCGACTTGTCAGTGTGGAAACGAAGAAGGGTATATAAATCACTTGATCAAAGCCTGTGCACTATGACGAGAACACAGACTCAGATGGTTAATAAATTGGATGTCTCTTGAAGTCGAAGAAATAAAAATTCAAGTCATTAAATCTTCTATTAGGGACATTTTTTCAAATCTTTTGTACTTAATTCTCTCCTGATATAAAATGCTATCACTCATGTAATGTATTTTATGAATTGTTAATGTTTCACAACTTAATATGTAATGTAAAATGTTATGTTTTTTTCTATTCCTTTTCTGTACCAATATGCGTTTTCTATAGAGGGTTCTTTATTGTTTGCAAGGGTCCAATGTCAACTAGTGTAGTTTGTTCCTTCGTGTTAGTGTGGGGTTGCTCTGCGGCGACTCCATCAAGTTTCCCGTATGGCTTCTGGTTAAGTCGGAGTACACAGTATCACATTTGAATCGAATTGAACTTCAGGTCATGTACAATTCAATACACAATGATAATGTAATTCGTTAAGTATAATAATGACAGCTTGTCCATTTGGACTCCTGAGCTGCACTGCCCTCTGAAATTCATTTTAAAATTTGTTCCTTAAACGAAACGAATTTGTTCCTTTTGCTCTTTGAGTGATCGAAATCAACGAAAATGGAACAACGGGATAGAAACGCAAAAATAAGACAGGAAAGAATCAACAAGCAATCCAGGACTACCCAACAAACAGCTGGCTAAATCTCCCACAACATAGTGATCTATCTGAAGACCAAAGGCAACCTCTTCTCCCTTTTACTTTAGAAGTTTTAGAGCTGCAAAAAAAGATCAGATCCTGCTTGGAGTTCTGCCAATTGATCCGTTTCTTTTTACTCCTAAGGTTCGTCTCTACTATCTTAGTTTTTTTAATTGGATGTTTGTGAATTTCAGTTTCATTTCTTGTTGCATCAACAGAAATACGTCTGGTTTATTGAACATTTTTTTTTTACCAGAGGTTACCTTGTGAAAAAAAGATTTTAATTTTTTAAAATGTTGTTTGGATAAAGAACTTTATAATGCTGCATCAATTATTATCAATTACAACATGTATAAAACGATTAATGTTGCAGATTATTTAATGCATATATAATTTGGCATTCATCTTTCAACAAGTATAATTAAGTTGCCTGGCTAAGACAACTGTGTGTGGACTGAGTGATTTTTTTTATCTACTCCATCATCATTCCAACATTTGCATAGCTTTTTACTGATAAAATTGCAAGTAATTTATATAATATTAGAGGACATGCCTATCTAGTCGGAGTGTTATTCTATTAACAATATCTCGTGTATCATTGTCACAGATTAACTAAGGAAAAATGTAATAGAAAATCTCATGCATATTGGCAAAGTACTCAAGAAATAAAAATAAATTACCATTCCTAGCTCGCTTTAGATATAAATATATAGTAACATTAAAAGTTTTGTTTCTCTGCAAAAGAATTTTCTTTATTCATAATGGTCAGGACGAATCTGATCAAAACTAATCAGCAAAATCAATTTAATATTAAATAATAAAAATTACAGACCTCAGCTTATTAACTTTTGTTACAATCCGGCATAAAAAATATGATAAAGTGATCGATCCATTCGAACTTTATAGGAAGTGAACGATCCATAACAAAATTTTATTCATGTTGAACTTCATTCGCACACCGAGAAATCAGTCAATTTACATATAAAAAATTAACCTTGCCTCAGTTGTTAGACACAAAAGAGAAAATAGAATCTCCGACAATGGATAATCCGATAATGACGTGGACCAAAAGGTTGGAAATGTTCTTAATTACGCCCAACAATACAGAAGGTGGTGAATGAATATATATACTGATACTGATTTATTTAATATTTTTTAAAATACAACAAACCCCATATTTGGCTTTTAATTTAAAAATTACTGGCTACTTTTGGGCAATAAAACTTTTTAAAAATTTCAATCCTTGTATAAATATTTTTTAGATACTGCTTTGGAATTATACACGCACTTAAAATAACAGGAATGAGAAGAAACATACAATAAATAGCTTGTTAAGACAATCTTTTAAATGGCGTAGTTTGCGGGTTTTAACTAAAGCGAGTGTTCATTCCTTCGACTTTTACTAGTATAATATAAACGCAAAATAGCGCATTTTATACTTCTTGCATTTTGAGAAACAGCTTGATGAATATTTTAGGACCGTATTTTATTCCGACTTAAATCAAAATTTTGCACAGATCTACACGGTTTATGGTAAGAAAATATGCCAAATTTCATTTATTTAAATCGATTTATTTTTGATTTGTCACGTCCATGTATGTATATACGAATAGATAGACTTTCAGTGCCTCGAAATGGATTTTTCCAAATCTACTTTGAAAATTTTATTAGATACATAACTCGAATAATTGAAACAATATGATAAATTTTATTTTTAATTTTTTTGTTTAACCATGCTCAGTGCTGAAACTACTTCTGAATTGCACCAGTTATAGCTTATTGCCTCCACTTTATTGTTGCTCCGCCTTAAAAAGGGTTATCCGTGTCAATAAGTGTCATATATACTAAATGCATTATTTATAAAGAAGCTTTATATTCAAATACGTCAGGGTCTCTTTAAGTCTAAATCTGGCATTCACTGTATCCATATAACAAAGAGTATAAGTCGATTCCATTCAAATATTGAAATAATTTTTAAAAATATTTTTAGTAATTATCACATAATAAATTTCATCGGTTTAACTCATTCCGTGTTAAAGTAATATCATCCAGAGACAAATAGCATGAGAGGCAAAATTCTAAATTCTAGGAGGACAAAAACGTGAGAGTCATTTAAATCTCGAAGACAGAGTCTTTTAACAATTATAATACTTTCTCTTTCGTAACTCATATCAGTAAGAAAAAACAGTATAATCTCATATATCAAAAGAATGTTTTATTAAATCAAAATTAACGAAGGAAAAGGAGTCTCTCAATGTTTTGAAATTTTAAAGAGAATACCATTTATAGACTTATTTGTATTCATTCAAAGATTGAATAATGTTTTTGAAATGCTGCATTTTACATAAAAGAAATGAATACATATTTCTTAAGATTATTAAAATAATTCTTACAAAGAAAATACTTAAATAAATAAAAGTCAAGGAAAATAATTGAATAAATAAAAATCAAGGAAAATAATTTACGTCACAAAAGCATTTCTTTCTTATTCATTTCTAGTCTTTAATAATTAATATCAATTGTTAACACATTTGAAAAAAAAAATGATAAATTTCAGTATTTTTAGAAGAGAAACAATTTTTTTTATCATTATTTCAGACAAAAAAAATTCTGTAAAATAATCTGATCAGTCGATGACTATGCACTTTTCTCAGTCCGCATTTTCTTAATTAATTCATTCATTTTCTTTTAAAAAATATGTTTTTTTCTTTTATTCATTTCTATTTTCTTTTTTGCCTGAGCGAACTTCTTATTACCATCTGGTATTCAATATAAAAAAGAATGAATATTTTATCCAAACATTATCAGTTTGAAAGGGAGAAAAAGTGCCTATTTCTTTTTCTCTCTAACGAATTGAGTTTCAAAATATTGTAACAGCATCACAATAAATAAAATAATTCTTTTATTTATTTAAAGACGCGTGTGTAAGAGACAACAATTTGCACTTGGTAGCTTTCAATTAATCCTTTTGGTTTCTTTCGGTACTTTTTCCGATAATCTCTACAGACAAGCTTCTTAAAAAAGTAATAAAAAAAGCACTTAGGATATTTCATGCACTGAGCGTTTAGATTAATGAAAAAAATTCATTTTGTCTTAAAAAATTAATTTTATTGATTTATTATCAACAGCATGAAAATTATTTAATGAAATTGAATAAAATAATTCTTTATCGAATTGAGAGATATATACGTCGACGAATGAAGTTTATATTTGGAAATACTTAGCAATTGAAAACGATGCGACTAATTTTTATTAAAAATCGTTATTTTTTCCCCATACGATGTCCATTTAGTTTGCAAGCAAATTAAAATAATCATAATTTTGTAGGTATAGAAAGAGCTCCTAAAAGAAATGAGAAAAATCATTATATTTAATGATTTTTTTTGTATTTAGAAATATTATTTATAATTTATGTAAAAAAATATATATATATATTTATTTTCTCTTGAGTTCTGTCTTTAATACAAAAGAAATTAAATTATGGTTTTCGGTTGTCTGGAAAAAAAATGCTCTCGCTGACGGTCAAAGACGATATAGAATTTAGAATATACAAAAGTATAGAGCATTAATTTTATGTGAAAGTAAATGAAAATTATAAATCAACTACAGAGCTTATTTATTTTCCAGGATTTATAAACAAGTGACTATGAAGTTGTATGGAGTTACTATAAATGAATGACCTGATAGTAAATACTTGTATTTTCGAAACTGCTATACATATTTTAATAAGTAATACATAAACAAAAACATTTCAGTCTTTGTAGTCAAATATGTTCGTAAACGTATCGCAACAAGAAAAATATCAAATTTGATGTCAGCCGCGTCTCACCCACTTTGAAGTTTCACTCTTTCAATGGTACCTAATGTAGCATTGACACAATTTTAAAGTCTATTGACAATTTTTGGCAATGAGGATTTAGGCAATTGTAATAGAGATTGTTGGTTGGTCAAATAAATCACATTAGGTAAGATCTTAGTATCTTGGTGGTCAATAAATCAAACGTTACCTGCTTGGTTCACGAAGGACAAATTAATGTTACCTGCACTTCCATTCCAGCGTTGTGTAATCTCTTCAGTTAGGACATATGTGTAGACAACTCTACACACATCTGTATTCGAATCTTATTGAAAAATAAAATTCTTACAATGATCATTTAGTAGCTGTAGTAGTAGTTTCCAGTAATTGTAGAAATTGTCATAGTTTCTAAAATGTTCAGATAATCATCTCCCGCTGAGCAACTTTAAAGATAAAATTTGGGACGTTTTATTTTATTTTCATGTGTCACTATTTATATTATTGATAACAGTTTTAAAAATATACATTTTTAAATGCTACTTTATATATTAATAGGAATTTACTTCATTAGGAAATTATTTGGAGTTATTAGCAAACGTAGTTTTAAAAAAAAATTCTTAAACTTATCTTCAAATTTACGTCATAAAAATAATATAGTAAACTGAAGCCAAATTATTTTCCCATCTGTGGATATATTATTTTGCTCTTTTTAAAATAATCTGAGGATTGTTATTCTCTTGTTAAAATATTTAATTGATGATATCTAACTCTAAACACTTGTTCTCTAACTTAATAACCTTAATCTCTTTTCATTAAAAAGATTTCACACGCCACAATGTAATTTATTTCAATATAATTACGCCATTTCACCATCTAAATATATAACAGAACTGAAGCTTTAATATTTGTCTAAGCTCATTAACAGAAAAGCTTATGTTACGACGATAATTTTTTAATTATTTCCCCACCATCCTGTATTTATAGAGTTTTGATATAAATTAAAGTAGCTTCCGAAAATTTCTGAAAAAAAAGAAAAAGAAATGAAAGCATAGTTTGATACATTACTAACCAAAATTACTTAATCCCGGAATAAATTGAACCATCCAAATTTGTTGTTTTCTTTCCAAAAAAATAAATAAATAAATTTTCCTGAAAGGAAAATTCGATAATTCTAAAAGGTATTTGCATCGAAGAAAGTGGAAAAATTTCAATACATTTTGTCGCTCCAAGCTGGGGATGGGGATTATTATGCATATGTAGTTATATTTAGATCCTTTAATAAATGGAGCTTTTCTGGTAAACGAATGCCCCAAATATTCCACGTAGGTGTTTTATAATCGATATCACTTTTTAAAATCACTGGCTGAACTGATCATTTCATAGTAAAAGTATATTATTATTCCTCTTTTAGATTGCTATTTCAGTTTTCGAAAAGCTTATGTGCAGTATAATATATGGAAATCCTTTTACTAGAGAAACTTGTTTCAAAATCCAGTTCAGCTTGACTCCAGTGCTAAAAGATGTCAATCACTGTAATGACAAAATTTAATGTACTATTCATGATATTAAAACGGGGAAAGCATCAAATATATTACCAAGTTATAAAAGATTTATTACTTATAAACGTGTTTAATACAATGTGATGTTTATATATATATATATATATATATATATATATATATATATATATATATATATATATATATATATATATATACACACACACACACATAAATGTAATGGATTTCGAAATTTCGAATCCTGCCTAATAATATGTAACATTTTTTGGTTCAAGCAGAGTGAAAGTTTAACAAGCAGTGAAGAACTTTTGTATGTTTAATTTCGTTTTATTCTCTCTTTAATATCCATTTCGGAAGGCAATTTATTTACAAGTAGACGCAGCGCGGCACAAAAGCAGAAGTAAAGAAGAGTGAAAAAGGCCGAAACAAATGATCACTAGTCTTATATAACATATGATTTCTGGCCACGCGCCAATTCAATACACATGTTGACCTTTGACATCTTTTCAAGGGCACCGGAGATATCACTTTCATTTGATACGTAGTACTGATGGCGCATTATTTTTACAAAGGCATTAATTAAACCGAAAATGGAATTGGATCACGAAATAAGAGAATTTCTAACTTGGGGCTAAATTAAGATGAAGCTTTGGAAATTAATTTGATATATATATATACTGGGTGTTGCAAAAATAAGACAAATTTTAAAAATCAACAAAACATAGACAAATGAAGACAAAAAGATGATGTTCGCTTTTTGAAACAAAATTTGAATTTATTGGTAGAATAGTGAGTACTTTAAATTATCATTAGCCGATGATCAGCTGTTTCCTCACCATTTTAATAACATTAATTTAGGGATGACAACCAATCCTGATGAAGTACATTTATTGCAACAAGAGAATATACTATTTTAAATTAGAGCTGCACAATAATCATATAAAATCGTGATTGATCAGTTATATAAGCAAAATGCCAAAATTAATTGAAGAAATAAGTCCATTTGTTGATATTGGGAGATGTGTCACAAGATTTTTTTTTTTTTTTGTCATTTTTTGAAAAGGAAGAGTGGAGTAATGCAAAATGGTATTGATGACGCATCTAGATGTCATGACCTTTCAATAAAAAGTGGCAGAATCGGTATGGTGATTGAAACAAAGAGATTCTGTGGAGGGATTTTTTTTTTTCCCCTTCTAGAGAATGTACAGAGAACTAGTGCTTGTGGTGGGAAAATAGACTGCCACTGTTGGCATATCTTTGAGTCAAGAACTTTAATATGAAATACCAATTATTATACTAATTAGAACCAATTAATGAGGTTAGGAGATTGATGCTTTAGTTTTGCCAATTATTTTAAGCCTATATATATGGTTTTTTTAATTTTTGGAAATATACGTTTTAAAGAATAAAACACTTAGCTGAGTTGAGAAATACTCAATCTACTTTAGAAGCTTTTCCAATTAGAAACTTTCCAATTATATGGGCTGTAGAAGCAACCTTTCTATAGCTAATATTCTTTCATATAATCAGAAATGGTACTAATGCCGAGAATAAATTAGATTTTTAATCTGATAATGGAGTTCCTATATGGATGACGGTACATAGAAAATTTATAAATCATTGCTACTATCAATAAGTACTTTACACAATGTGACGCAGCTTACTTCAAACTGTGTACCTATTTTATGGTTATAAATTCTAACTATAATCTCAGTAATTTCAGTTTAATGGCAAGAGATATTCAGTTTCATTTTTATACTATTTGTGGAAGCGGTCATTAGTCTTTTTGGAATTATAAACTTTTGAAGTTGCTTGTAATTTTTGAAAAACTAGGTACGGTGAATGCAGAAGTTTGTTTAGTTTAGTTTAGTTATATTAACGTCCCGTTGTGAAGCAACACTAGGGCTATTTTGGGACGGACCTCGTAATTTTGAACCGCGGTTAGATGACGAGGACGGCACCTGAGCTGGCACCCCCCTCTCCACACCACACCAGCGGGAGGACGTTTGACATGACGGATTTAACGTGCAACAGACCCCCTTACACGATGGTTCTTCGGTGGAATCGGGTCTCGAACCTGAACCCCTACGGCTCATCAGCCGAGACCTTACCACCAGGCTACCGCGGCCTCAGTGAATGCAGAAGAAAAACATGCGAATTTAAAATGCCTGCCAGACATGCAAATTTATGTTTAGTAGCATGAAGCAAATCGACAGAAAAAGCCTGCAAATTGTAATGAATTAGAACAGATCTTTAAAAGGACATAAAATGTTCAATTACTTGAATTCCTCCCTGATTAATTTTTACATTTTTTGTGTTATGTGCACTTTTTCACAAATTTAGTCTTCTTTAAGTCATTAAATGTGATCTTAAGGCAATAAATAAAAGAAACTGAAAGGAAAGTAATATTAACTGACATGCTCACAGCAAAGTAACGTATTTGTTTTCGATTTTGTAAATTCTACAAGCGCATGCACATAGTTTGTCAGCCTTCCTGCACAAATTAATCATTATTGTAAGGACAATACTTTATACTCTTAATAAGCACTCTCTATCCACTCTTGTTTTCTTCTGATTCTTTGATGTTTTTAAATAAAACGAAGCTCTTATCACGAAATGTAGTGTTTGTGTGAGTAACAGACGCACTTTGAAGCGATTTTTTGAAATTTTAATTAAATACAATGAAGAAAGATTTTGCGGTTTTTCTGTAATAACTTCCAAAAATAATATTGTACAAAATTGATTTTTACAGCGTTTTAAAATTTTTAAAGAAAAATGCTTTTTTAATGGTATCAATCGAATTGTCATGCATTTATTTTTAAATTTTGTTTCACGGTTTTTTTTTTTTTGGTTTTTTTTTTCCAAAATTTTTAACAAATTTGAATGTTGTGCGATGTCATTGAAACCTTTTTCACTGTTTCACTAGATATTTAATCTTGAGTTTCGCTTCTGAATTTTTTTAATTCAAACAAAAGAAATTCTGTTTATTATTTGCGCAGTTTGAGGTGAAGTAAAATTAATGCGAAATGCAACGTAAAGTTGGAAAACAGAGTAACAACAATATTATGGTTTTAATATTTATGTGACGTCATGGGAATTGACTTTATTAAGAAGATTCATTCGCAGAATAAACAGAACATGTTTAAGGTTATTGAAATAATAAGGAATAATGTCTATCACAATTTGATGGCTAAAAAACATTTTGTTACGGCAATAACAAGTTTATGCTTCAAAGATTCAATTAAAATTAAACATTATCAATATTCCGCCGAATCAGCTGGTCGTCACGAGTGGCTAATAAAATATATTAATAATGCACTATCATATACTTTTTTAAGTAAGATTTTATATACAATAGGTTTGCAATTTTGTAGATTTCACGATTTGTTGAAAATTAGAACAGTTGATCGGAGATTAAAAATTACAATAATGAAGATATTTCTTTATGATTAGATTTAAAAAAAACAATTAAGATTTGATTGTTTATTTTTTTTAAAAATGTAAACATAAATATTAAATAAGTTAACATAAACATAAAAGTTAACCGCGAGAATTCCAGTTCCTAAAATATAACATAACAACTTTTTATACCATTCATTTGTCAAACAGATAGATGGCTAATAAATTACTATTTTACAACAAAAAATCGATCTTTTTTTAGTGGATTATTAAATGTTTTTTTCTTGTTCTACTTCACCATTGCTACTATTTTCTACCCTTTTCCCGCCCAGTGAAACAAATGCTTGAATTTTGCAATCCTATTACCATTAAAAGTTAAGCGATGTTTTCCCTTTATTTTTTCCATCATACTCATTGCCGTACTTCCGATTAAAAAAAATGGTCATCAGGTACCACAGCATTCTTTCATTTTAAGGTCCATTACCCCCCTCGATCCTAGTATGTCCTGAATGACATCTATTTTTAGACGCGTGCTCTACTATCTAGGCCGATTTCGGCGGTTTATGGATGGCCCGCGTAAAATGGGCGGAGCACCTAATCCAATGCCTCCGAAATTCAGCGATTGGTTACCGGGCTCAGCATCACGTGACTTTTCGGGGCATCGACCGCTCGCACGTGCCAGTCTAGGTCACGTGAGAAAACGGGGTCAAGGGGGTTCCATGTAAAGGGTGTCTGTGAAAATTCACTATGTTCTTAATTCTATACCTGCCCAGCAAAGCAGTTGCAGGCACGTTTCGCGCATGTAGGGCAATCGGGCAGATTCGACCATGTTTTTCGGCTCGTGTTATTGAAAACCAGGGGAGAAAATGTTATTATATAATTGATGACTCGTGACTAAAATAGCCTAGGACATTTCCAGTTTTTTATTGAATGCTGTTGTTTTATGCATTAAAGCAGCAATTTTTAAGAAGAATTCTTGCAAAGTGTTTTGCAAGCATATTAAAGTGAATTCATTATCTGATATTAAGCTATGTTTACATATTTCATGAAAACATGAATTTGCATTCGTAAATTTCCAGAGTGAATGATGCTTTTATTATTAAAAGCATAAATTTTTCACCTTCCAGAAATTCTAAGATGTTAAATACTGTAAAAAAGAAATAGAGGTGTTTAAAAAAATTTGTTTTTATTTGAGTTTTCAGTAATGAAACGTTGAAAAATTTCTTTGCAATGAAACGCATTAAATTTATCACTTATAAATAATCAAATAAATGAAATGAAAATGAGCTATATCCAGTTTTATAAATTCTGGATAATAATAAATTTATCGAAACCTTCATATTAATTCTATTTATTTATTTAACTTCAGAATTTAACAGTAGCGACTAATACGCAAGTACCAAAAAAGCAAATTATGTAATTTGAACGACTTTTTTTTCACCTGATTGTAACCAAAATTAGTTACAGTTGTAGTCAGAAGATCACATATTAAATAGCATGTACTTAAATCTGAATTTTTTTTAACTATCACATTTGCATGCTCGTGAAAACTAAGACCGACAGATTTGGGACGAATCTGTCGGTCTTATATTATCTTAAGTGCAGATATATTTCGAATTTGGAGCCAAATCTGTTGGCGACCGTCAACAGATTTGGCTCCAAATTCGAAATATATCAGCTCTTAAGATATTAAATTTGTGCAACAAATTATATCTATATATCTTATTTCGTTTTGTATATATCGTGTTGATTTATATTCGGACAGCCGGAAAAAATAGACTTTATCTAAATAGATTTCGCTCAAAATTTGATAGGATTCTATCTGTATAGCTTACTTCGTTTTGTATATATCGTGTTGATTTATATTCGGACAGCCAGAAAAATAGACTTTATCTAAATAGATTTCGCTCAAAATTTGATAGGATTCTATCTGTATAGCTTACTTCGTTTTGCATATATCGCGTTGATTTATATTCGGACATCCGGATAAATAGACTTTATCTAAATAGATTTCGCTCAAAATTTGATAGGATTCTATCTGTATAGCTTACTTCGTTTTGTACATATCGTGTTGATTTATATTCGGACAGCCAGAAAAATAGACTTTATCTAAATAGATTTCGCTCAAAATTTGATAGGATTCTATCTGTATAGCTTACTTCGTTTTGTATATATCGCGTTGATTTATATTCGGACAGCCGGAAAAATAGACTTTATCTAAATAGATTTCGCTCAAAATTTGATAGGATTCTATCTGTATAGCTTACTTCGTTTTGTATATATCGTGTTGATTTATATTCGGACAGCCGGAAAAATAGACTTTATCTAAATAGATTTCGCTCAAAATTTGATAAAATTCTGCAAATTTGGTGTAAAGTCAGTATGCGAGATTTCATCTTTTTATCTCTATGCTTTTTGAATTATCGTATTCATAGATAGGCAGAAAAAATTCCAAAAATGTGTTTTCCAGATTCTGGGATGTCTGAAACATAAAGATTCGTTGGTATCTCCATGATTTTTTTTGGCAATTACAATATGCTTTCATTGTATCTGTAAAGGGAAAAATGCATTGGATTCAACGTGATATTGCTGTGCATCACTTTACATTATGAATAGATCCATTTGATCAAAGGTTTTTCTGTCATTTTTATTCAAAAAACATAAGTTAAATATTCATTTGAGTAATAAATGATAATGACTAGTTTCTAATATTGAAACTTGACCCAATGTGTTCAAAAGTTAAAAAAAGCCGTCAGCTTTGAAATAAAATCACATTGGATACCGTTTGTGAATTCTAAAAACTGGTTACTATAAATCATTGAGACTGTAGTAGTGGTGGTCTTTTAATTATTATCTAAAGAATTCTTGAAAATAATTGTCACCGCTTAAGAAAGAAACTTATTTTCTTTAATACTCTGAAATCGTATATACTGATATTTTGCAATAGTAATGAAAAATACCAGTATACTATATTTGAAGCATATAGTATATACCAGCACCAGTATATACAGCAATTATTTGAATAAGCATCTTATCTTCTATATCATGCACATTTTTAACGATTCCTTTAAATGTCAGTTGTTACAAAAATTTCAACAATTTTGAGCGTTTATTAAAAAACATATGCATGGATATTCTGTCTCCGAACTGATATCAACAAATGGGTGGCATATGAAATCGATTGCAAATCCGAAGCAATTGCATTGTTGTTGCCATATAGAAAAGAAAGAATTTATTTAAAGGAATAAAAAGTTTGATCCCTTAAAATTTCTTCAACTTCAGAAATTTTAAAAATTTAACTTAAAAATTTCAAAAAATCTTTATTGAGTGGTACAGTATCATTTGAGTAGTAAAGATTTACAGAGTCAGTATATTTAAATTTTTAATTTTTAATTTTTTTTTTCTTCTTGGATCTAAAATAGTGTTCCTAGCTTGTATAGGAGTTATAACGTTTTCTGAACAACAGCGGAAGATTGTAGTTTAACCAATCTAAGGTCATGATCGGTTTTTGCTTTTTACAAAGCAATGAACTAGCAGTGACTCTAAAATATAAGTGATTTTCAAGTGATATTTCTAATGTAAAATTTCTGAAGACTGTGGAAACATTAAATATACAGAATTTCTAATACTCCGTGTAGATTTTTTTCTGTCACATTCATTTATAAAGCAACACATATTTCAAACTGCACGTTAATTTTATCTCTTTTTTTTTCCCCTTCATACTATCATCTTCTTAAACTCCATCCAAACATTCCTTGGATGCCTTGGTCACCCCGTCATATTCGGTCATCCTTTATTATCCTGAACTCAATTTAGAAACTCAGACTTTTTTAATTGGGAAAATGCCTATACTGTGTAATCAATCGTTTAGGATACTACAGAGAACCATTTGATAAAATTATTTATTTTAATATGTTTTAATGAAAAATATTGAAAATGATTGAAAACAATATTTCTTTATCGTCTGAAAAAATTTGACTGATAAATCTTCAAAATTGTGTATATTATTGCTAAAAAGTTATGACAAATTTCAAATATAATTTAAGAAAGAAAGTACTCAAGCTAAGTCTTTACAAAATGCTTGCCCTGGTGGTAGCCGTTCATTTAAACGAAATGGCATAACAACCACAGAATATGAGTACAGTGGTCTAGACAGAATGATCTTCATCGGACCATTTGCAAACCCTTCTTTCACTAAGGAGATGTGGCTGTCGTGGGCAACGACCCCATTAACCCTTACTGCTTTTCAGGAAAAGAGCAAATCTGTTTTCGGAATTTCTGAAGACTTTGGGAATACTTGTTGGAAAATGGAAATTCTACAGCAATACTATTTAACTTTTTGTGATGTTACTTGGAGGCTAAATACTCAAACTCAATTATAAAGAATCATTCCACGAAGTTGTTCCAATCGAAGTCATCCAATACATTTGGATATTCGGCAGCCTCAATTAAAGCATGGATATTGATATCAATCACAAAGTAGCCATTCCCGACTCATGAACGAATACCTCCTGTAAGAAGTATAAAACTTTAAAAAAATAATAATTGAAAGCTGCTATCTCAAATTTCATGTGAAAACAGAATTTTTTAAAGGCACATGGTATGAATCCGACAGAAAATCACCATGTTCTTACAAGACATATCTCGCAATCACTAACATTTAGAAAAACGATGGTTTTTAAACATCTCAAAATCAATCGAGTTCTAATTTATTTATTTTTTTCTCTAGGGCAGAATTTTTTTCGTTAAAAACCACTTTAAACCGGGTTTAAACAATCACGTTACTATCAGATTACGCATGCGTCAATATTTAAAAAAACTTATATGGCTTTTTTTCAACTCAAAATCGTTCGAGCTTCAAAAGTTTTTCTCAAGGTTTTTTTTCTTCTGAAATTCCGATTTAAACTGATTTGGAATAATCATGTGGCTATTGTATAATGCAATTGTAAACTTTTAGAAAAGCAATGCTTTTTTTTCTCTTCCCAGCTCAAAATCGTTCGAGCTCCCAAACTTTTCACGTTCACTCTCATTTTATTCTCTGTGCTTCTTCGAGCTATAATTTCTTATGACCCTGTCCTTTATTGGCCAGATAGGAGAATTGGGTAAGTGGCAGACATTCGCGCCAAGTCGCAATTTTTTAACGCCAAATGTGACAATCGTCTTTATCATTTTCTAATAATCCTAAAATAGAAAAATTTATGCCTCAAAAGAGATAAGTCGCCAGTTTTCTGTCCGTGCATTTTGTGGCTTCAAAAATTTCAAACCAAAAACAGCATCATGTTCTCACATGATAATAACAAGTCACAATTCTCCCAGCTATACATCAGGCATCAAGCAATTTCATATCCAAAATAGCTGCCAGTCAAGGTATCTACATAAGGAAATATGCATATAATACATTTACATAGTCTTCCACATAAAGTTTATGCAAGTGGCTCGTCGCACAAATTGATGCTCAGGTGCCACAGTGAGAAAGAAATTCACGACAATAACCTGTCGTTAGGATCTGGCAACCACAAAAGAAAATCCTCTTTCTTATCGTATAACGTCTTATCTCTATATTTTATATGCCTTCTGGAGGAATAAAATTCAAGCTAAAGAAAACTTTTTGATCCGACTTCTTATTGATTTGATTCTGATACATTGAAATACAAAATAAAACTTTTCTAATAGACAACTTACAAAATTGTTATTTTCTTGCTTTGAAAATGGTAAAAAAAAAAAAAAAAAAAAAAAAAAAAAAGACAAATTTCGCAATTTTGAATCCTTGAAATGCGGATGATCATTACTGAATTAAAAATAAAACCTTGCTTTCATCATTTCCAAGGGCAAGGTTATTTTAAATAATCTATAGAAAGGCAAGAAATACATTAAACTATTTCTCTAACTAAGAGAAATTGAGCGGACAAGAATGTTTAAAAGGGCCTTTTGAAATCAGTAATGAGTTACTCGGAATAAAATTGTTTCGAAACATTTACTATTTCTTCTAAAGAGGTTCGAACAATCTTTCTATTTGGTAACGAATTTGTTTGTTCAGTTTTAAGTGATAGCTATTCAACGCAGTTGTTAAGTTAAAATATTATTCTTAAATTAATTGAAATATTAATTTAAGAATAATTAATTAATTGAAATATTGTTCTTAATTTATTATTTGTTATTTTATGGCAATTATTGTTATTAAAACTTGGAGTATTTGATATACAAAGTAATAAATTATTTAGAGTAAAAATTTTAAAGGCCATAAAAAAACATAAAAGCAAACTAGAATTATACAGTAATACAATCGGAAACGCCACCCGGAGGAGCTGTAGTACACACAAAGAAAAAGACAAGCCAATAATGGATGGGGACCTGTATGATAATACTTTGCATATTCACACCTGGAATTTAGGTCAATTGCTTGAAGACCTTGGCATTCAAAGTTATGAAATCTTCACAGCGGAATGCAAATGGATTGTGAATGCGTTTGAAACACCCAGCATTTCGCAGACATTCCATTGGCTATAGATTAGGTTTAGTTTAATTATATTAACGTCCCGTTTTAAAGTAACACTAGGGCTATTTTGGGGCGACTTCGTAATTTTGAACCACGATCAAATGATGAGGGCGACTCCTGAGTTAGCATCCCCTTTCCAAGCTTCCACACCGCACCAGTGGAGGGACGCTTGGCCCGGATGGATTTAACGTGCACCAGGCCCGCTTACACGACGGTTCTTAGGTGGACTCGGGTCTCGAACTTGAATCTCAAAGCTGAGATCTTACCACCAGGCAACCGTGAACCCCCACAGCTATAACAGTTCTTGTGACAAGATTAATCTGTCTTGCATCTCAAGATTTCTCATTTTTCTTCGCATGCATTAAGAATTGTAAACGAGAAATAAGATGCATGTCGAACAATAAAGCTATGCCTTTTCATTCATTGAGATGGCGTTTCCAATCCTGTTTTTCTAAATTATTTCGGGTTATTTTTATGTTTATTTTGTATTGATTAGTGCAAGTGTCACAGTGGAAAAATCAGCTCAAAACACGCAATTAATTGTTGCATTATACAGAGTTGTTCAAAAATCCAGAAGATATATAAAAATCAATAACCCAAAATCAAATGAAGGCTGATAGATGCATTCCTTGTATGATTTCATGTTTATATTTGGTAAAATAATGACCTATTTTGAAGCAGCAGGGGTTGGACCTCGTATATTTCATTCATTGTACATCAATGTGGTGACGGTTGATCTAGTTGGCAACTTCCCCTCCAAACTTCCGAATGTTTGATATATGACGTCAGATAGAACATGCATCAATCCCACAAATATAATTTATTATTAGTAGAATCGGGTTTTGAATTTCATTCCGTCCTCCTCCGATGCTGAATCTTACTTTATTAGATCCCCGCACCCCTCTTGCTTGCAAAGGATGAAGTTAAAATCAATATCATGGAATCAGAATTTATTATTAGCATAATTTTCCATGTAAACTACCAGATGATTTTTATATTGTTCGGAGTGATGCTTTTCATAGAATAAGACGCTGCTCCGAGTTGCAGCTTATAAATGTTTAATGTCTACCATTTGGGGTGTCAGTTGTCAGGCAAGAAACCGCATATTTTTTTAGGCATTAAATAATATTTCTCATTAACACTGATTTCATTCAAAGCATTTATATGGAATTATCATCTGTCCAATTGCTCTGGATTTTTGTATCTCCCTGTAATGAATGAGCTTGTTGTACAACTTGCGGAATTGCTCTTTTTTACTGTAAAATTTCTTCATTTTTAAATGTAGCTTCTAACGAAGAAACTGAATTTTATAAAGTGATTTATTATTTATTTAAAATGAGGAATTGTTATTTGTGTTGTTTTTAATTTGTATATGATAAAAAAATGATTAAAGTAGTAAAATTCTCAAAAAATTAGCTTTATTCGTTAACTTTTCTCTTACAAATAAAGGCATATTTTTATTATAATATATATTATGGAAACTATAAAATTCAAACAAATGTAACATTCAAATTTTTGTTTCATAGAGCCTATCATGTAGAATATAGCATAATTTAATTAATAATTAATATTAAAATACATTATAAATCATATGATAACGAATTATATTTCATATAATGTTAATGATTCACTGTAAATGGATACTATAATCCTAAGATTTTACAACTCATATAATTAAATATTTTTAAAATAATTATTTATTTGATAGCTAGGCTAATAATATTTTAATGGTCCCCCTCAGCCCATTTGACTTACACAGCTGCCTAACTTGTTTAATCAGAATTCAGCTACTATGAGGATTCTACAAGAACTACTGGACAATCTGAAATGTCCTTGCATTAATGTGATTGAGTAATATTGCGTGACTAATCATGCTATTGAACAGGCAATGTGTAGTATCTGTGACCTATCCATTGTGACACATCAAATTAGATAAATCTCTATTCAGTCACAGTTATTGTATTTGCATCTAATTTATTCAATCAAAAAAACTGTCTTATATCAGTCGTTTGTTTTTCTATGGCTTTTATTTATGATGAAAAATCAAATGTTTTTTTATCATTTCATATTCATTTTGAAATATTCTTTAATTCTTGTGAACAGCTTGTTTTTATTAAAATGTTTTGCCTATTGAAAGAACTGAATATTTATATTTGAATCTAATATTGAATATTTATGAATATTTTTAGTTGAAATAATCGTTCTAATTGAAAGCATTTCGTGTAGAACCACTCATTTTAATACTTTCGACAATTTCTAAGTATTTTAGAAATACATATTCTTTTAAATATTTCATCCTTCACAGATATATATTTACTTATGACACATGACTAAATAGCATCTCGGTTTTATTTTCGTGCTTTCAAGTCCTTTGTCAATTTTATACCAAAAGTTCGTAATTATTATTCTGAACTCCATTGAAATGAAAATTTTTAGTACTGAATTATTTTTTTCTTTAAAGTTCTGCTTAGATATATTTTTAATTTTTATCTCATCTTGTTATTAATTATATAACCATTTTAAATATTTAAGCATTTTTAAAAAATCAAAATAGTTATTATACTGTTTGTTTTCATTTTGTGTTTAATTGATACATCGGAAGTAAAATAATAACGAATCAACTTATTGATAATTTCGGAACACTTTTACAGAAATACATATTACCCAAAGTAGCACATTCTTCGAATGTATCGGGCCCTGCATAAAGCAACCGGGAAAATCCTTTTGTGCGCAACTGGTGAGCATGCAACAACCCTTCCCTTCTGAACGGAAGCAAAACAAACAATATCTCGTAATGAGGTTGTAATAAAACAATCGATAGACGACATGCAGCAATGATCAATCGATTGGACCACGCTTTTTATCTTATCCTGAACCATATACCAAACGAAAACATCCTCTGTCAAGGTCGATTTCTGCAAATCTTAGCTCACTGTGCGAAGAAATAAAACATTTTTGCGACGGCCCTAGTCCTGGTACAGTTCATAAACAAGATACCTGCGTAGGTGTTGTACTTCCAGGGGCTGTATTTCTAAATAAGTGTGGGAGCTCGCTGATTCTGCGTAGATAGAAGTGCTCTTGAAAAATATTGATTAGAGAGTTATTTCATCCTTTTATCACTTTCTGTTACCAAATAGATTCACATGGACGCTCTGTATTCGAACAGAGAAGAAACATGAATAAAATGATGAATCCCTGGAAAAGATTGAAGCCCCATCCGGCCGGGGGCTTAAATTTGAAACTGAGGATTGTGGTTATGTTTAATTTAGTATTTTAATACATCATTACTATCTTTAGAGCTCTTGTGATTACAAATAGATTTTTAGGTGTAAATGTAGATATTATAATTAGATAAAACTAGAGGTGGCTTGATGTGTTTGGAGGAGAATATTAATAACTAAATAATATAAAGTGTAATTAAAAATAAAAATTGTATACTATATGAATACAAAAAGCATGAGTTACAAAAATATATGAAATGAAAATAATGAGTTATATTTTCTAAGAATATAGTGAAACATGAAATAGAGTTATGACAATGGAAAATTGACCGTGAGCGAAATATGAATAAAAAATATATATTAAATTATGATCTTGAGATATATATGAATTAAAATATATATTCAGTTATGACTTTAAGATATATATGAATTAAAATATATATTCAGTTATGACTTTAAGATATATATGAATAATATATATATATATTTAATTATGACATTGCGATATATGAATAAGAAAATATAAATTCAATCGTAGTGTTTTATGTGTGACAAAACTGAGAATGAGTAACCTCACTGTTTTAAGTGTGAATTATTAAAATATAATTTAACATATGCACACTTTATGACATACAGGGTTACAATAAATACAAATTGGTTTGTGTTTAAGTATTAGGAATAATTCAAAAAGTTGCAACTGCGTACGAAATGCTTGAAATAAAAGAAAAAAAATTCTACACTATTTGAATTGCAAAAATAGATTTTAAAAATTTCGTTATTATGAAAACGGGAACGAAACAAACAAACAAAAAACATTATATGCGCAATTCAAGTCTATTAACATTATAAATTAATCTTAAAATGAATACAAAAGAAACAAAAATCAGTATGGTAATTGTGAATTTCCTACTTTTGTCAAATTAGATGGATTAGAAAAAAAAAAAAAAAAAAGAGTAAAATCATTCGACAAAGTATGAAATATACAAATAAAATATTTCTAGAAAAATGTAATGCAGAGTAATATGAGCTTTTTATAAAAGAAAAAAAATACTTATACATCATTTAACTGCACATTGTCTAATTTCGTATGACGTCACATCCTTTCTTTTTTTTCTTACTTTTTTAAGATACATAGTAAATATAATTTGAAATTCCCTAGATCAATTTGACGTGTACGACGTTGGCATAAATAGTAAAGCATACAAATTAAAATGATACATCTGATAAAGCAAGAAAAGTATTTTCTTAAGCTGTTTTCTGTTAAAAGAGAATATATAAGCTTTTACTCGTAATTGTACTTTTTTAATAATTATATATATATATATATATAAAGGAAATGCATTAACTCATACTCTTGATAGATTTCCAATACATAGAGCAAATTCATTTCTTAATCAACTATATATCTCTGAGGGAGGGAAAGGTAAAAAAACATAACATCGTAGAAAAATGTGTAACAAAATGTTGCCAGATAACATACGGTTACTTTTGCCATGTCACTATGACTATATGTATAACCTCATTATGTCACTATATGTATAAAAATATTTGGTAATTTCTTTTTTTAATAATAAAAAAATTCCATTCAATTAAAGTATGAAAAAGATTTAAAGTATTTAATACGGCATGGTTTCACATATTTTATAGTCAGGTTCGTATAAATCTGCTTCGTAAATTATTGATTATGTTATATAATTTTAAACAGTTAAAAATTCATCTATTCATTTTTAAAGTACAATATCAAATGCCTTTTTTTCAGCAAAACATTCAAAGAATACAATATTTCAAGAATAAACCATTTTTTTATGCATTTTAAGACACAAAATAGCAAGTTTAAATTATTTTATATCAATTATCACTTACCATGACAAACAGTACCTACTTATTTTTTTATGTTTCATTCTCTATTATTGATTCAGTTTTGTACACATAATATCAACGCATATAATATACTTTATACATAATATGTTTTATATGCAAAAATATGGAGATATTTTCGCATATAACATATAATTCAAGATCGTATTTCCTGCCTAAATATATACCGATAGTATAATATTATTGAAATATTCTGCAGTTTGAATGTTTTATTAAAAATCATACTCGCGACTTTGATTTTAAAATGTTAAAATGACACGTACGAATTTCTGACAGACTGAAATTATATGGTATCATAATTAATAAGCTACAAAGCAGAATTATGATATCCTTACTTAAATTATGAGAAATCCTATTGCATTAAATCCTCGAATCTTTCTCATCTTTTAATTGAAAGGGCTCACGCATTGTCATGCGAACGTGCCAAATCATAAAATGGTGGAATAAGAGAAAAGCCAACACAAACCGATGAAGAGAAATAT
The DNA here is from genome assembly GCF_947563725.1 of Argiope bruennichi. NCBI lineage: Eukaryota > Metazoa > Arthropoda > Arachnida > Araneae > Araneidae > Argiope > Argiope bruennichi. Next base: position 92,447,419 of record NC_079152.1, on the reverse strand, counting down.
CGCTTTTACTTCACATATAAATGTACCGCCAATGCTTAATACTTAATTTACATTATCGCCGCTGTCAACGTTTGCGTTGAATTTATCCATTTACTTAAATTCATCTTAATACTAAGTGTGCAGAAGTTGTCTCGAATAAAAATATACTTCATTTTAACACATTGGATAAATTCCTCTAAAATTCGATACGTGCTCGAGTGAAATAACATGTAGCTCTGGAATCGAGGAGCGTGTGTAATCCCTTACAAATATTCCATTAGGTGTATAATCTATTAGCCTATACACATTTTAATTAATTCCACAAATTAATGTGAATCGAACAACGTTGCTAACCCCAAAACAAACACGTGCCCCTATTATTCCATATGCTCCGCATCCTCTCGCTTGTAAAGGAGAAAAACAACTCAAGGATTCAGTTGCCATGACAACAGGTAAGGAATTTCGAAAGGATCAGATGGCGAGGCTGCATGGGAAGGATGAATAAGGGTTCTGAATTTTTGTGGTTAAGTGAATTAAATTTAATTGTTTTTCTCTCTTGGTCCATTTAGCAGTGCGCTTGGAGTTTGATTTGAAGGAATTTTTTCCCTCTTCTATTTATTTTGATTTTTTTTTTTTTTTTTTCTTTTTCGCACAAGTATTTTATAAAATTTCTGGAGGAACTAACCGACGATAATTGGAATTCAGTAATTGTTTCGTCGTTGTTTTCCTGGAAATAATCCTTTTGTAAATTATCTATAGACTGTCTAGTTCAATTGGTTTTTAATTGACCATGTCGATTTTGTTGCTAATAAAACGAGTATAAGTTTCAATTTTCCAACCTCAAATAATAAATTGCATTTTTAATGAGATTAATATTTAATGTAAGGAAGCAAGGGAAACTGGAAAGAATTAATTTTTTTCTGCCTTATTAATTTTTTTCCCTACATTTTTTTTTTTTTTTTTTGCTCATATCGTTTCCCCCCCCCCCCTAATTTGACAAAATTTCAGGGAACATAATCTGATAACATACTCCTGGAATTCAATTTCTTTTCCCTTTATTTTTAAGGACTATTTATAGATAAGTCTATTACAATTTAATTGAATGATGTTAAAAATTGTTGATTTTGTTCAAACAGAATTAATAAGAGACTTAACTCTAACCAATTATAAAATTTTAATAGGATTTTCCAATGTAATTTCATATTTGTTATCATAATAAGATTTTTTTTTTTTTTGCTTCCATTCTCTATTTTTAAAACTTTATTTTAGCTAGATATCAGGCATGTTTGTAAAGAGGAATTTTAGCAATTGATTTCTCATTCACTTTGTAATGTGCTAAGGTTTCAAAATTTTGTACAATTTTGTATTTTTGTTCAAAATACATTTTTTCATACTTTCAAGATTTAAATATCTTTTAATCTATTGATCTTTTGAAATAATTAATTTCATAACAATAATATTATCTGGAAGTAAATTTGGAAAATAAATTATTTCAAAATAGCTTATTTTTTTAATAATAAATTATAAATTAGAAAAGTAAGCATGTAAACAAATGATTGAAGTAATTAAAGAAAAAAATCAAAAGATTTACAAAAACCTTTTTCTGAAAATTGTTTTTAGCATATTTCTTTCTTTCATATATCATATTTTGTCGTTTTTGGAATGACAAAATCTTTAATTTCATATCTTATGCTGTGATTAAAATTTTTCTTCAGATATTTTCCCATTTTTTTAAAAGCATTTCATATTATTTCCGGAGAAACTGAGGAATGATACACGATTGAATTCAAAAATTATTTGTTCTGTTTGTTATTTATAAGTAATTATTCAAATAACACATTAATTTAACAATACAACTTATTAATTACTTAAAATTAACGATAGATTAAATTCTTTCTCAAAAAATTAATTATGTTTTTAATGCAATAGTTTTTGTCATTGTAAATCAGGAGATGGATAAGGAATATAATTAAGGAAGTTTATTTTTATCTCATTTTTCTCATTATTTAAAAAATTCCGATCAAACGCTTTAGAATAGGATTAAAAAGTCATTTTAGAAATTAATTAATTAATTTTTCTCTTTTATTTATAATGTAAAAAAATTTAAATAATGAATAATTTACATTTCTTATGATGAAAGTAAATATCATTTGGTTCGGAATATGATTTGCTGACTTCCTATTTCAATTAGGAGTGAACAGGAATAGTTTTTAATTAAAGAAAAAAAATCATATGTTTTTTTTAAAATGAAAATGTGCTCATTTCTGATAAATCTTTTTTTTTTTTCCTCTTTTTCTTAAAAATTTTCTGTTCTCTATTTCTTTATCTTAAATTCTTATTGAGAATTTTTTTTTTCAATTCACATATTTCATATTTGTAAAAATAGAATTTTGTAATCGGTTATTTATCCATTGCTGCTGCTCTAGAATTTTTTTTTTTTTCAAATTTTGTACACTTTCATGTTCTTGATAATATATTTCGTCAAAATTGAGTTTTTCAGTTACTCATTAGATAAATTAAATTTTGATTTTGTAACAGTGGCGCTATCTGTTAATGAGTTCGGTAAAAATTGTTTTTAAAATTAAAAAGTATTTTAAAAAATCCAAATAAAAATTATTATTTAATAGACCAATAAAAAATTGATTTTAATTGAATTTATAAAGTTAATGATATGCTAAAAAAAGAAATAAAAACCGAAGATTGAAAACATTTAGAAAAAAAATTAAATTTTAATAATTATTTAAATTTAATTCTAATAGAATAATGTCCCAATATTAAAGGATTCATGATTGAATTCTTTAACTGCACTGTATTCGTTTCAACTTATGTTCAGTTAGCATTCAATCATTATTATTGAATTGTTTTTAGTTCATTCAAAGCTTTTGTTGTCTATTACATAAAATCATATTCTTTTTAAGAGTCCCGGTTGGTGTCACCGTCTGAATATCTCTAGAAAACAGCAAACGTCTCTCTCTCGTTTTTTGAGTGGATACACCTAATCCCTCATCTTCCAACACGGACGGAGGATCTTTGCTGAATGTCCTTGGTTCAAGGCAGATCAAGCCTCCCCCAATCATATTCTTAAATGTTTAGATTTTACGATTTTTGATATTTTAAGGGATCCGTTATTGTTTTTTGACTTTTTAGAGATCTTTGGTTTCATGGAGGTGGTGCAGCTATACCACCTGGGATCAGAAACAACAACATATTCTTTTTAATAGACAAGATTAGGAAAGGAAGCTGGTAACTTTGACAATTTCTTGACTGCAAAAATTTGGGTTAGACAACCTATTCCACAATAATAGTTTTTAAAAAGTGCCTTATAAGGGGTTCTAGTCTTGAAATGCATTGTGATCGACTATTTTTTTTAGGTAGTGAGTTCAGTTTACTATTTTAGCGTTTCAATTTCAAACAATTTGAGAACTTTTTGGGGATAGTCTCCATACATTAGAATGGTGATCAAATGACGAAGATGACATCTGAATGTGAACTTATTATTCCAAACTTTAAAGCATTGCCAGTATTAGGATGTTTGACTTTCGTTTTCAGATAAATCATGCAATCAGCTCAAATGCATCACAAATATTTGATTGAATTGGATTTCGAACCAAAAATCAATGGCCGAATATCAAAAAAGGAAAGAAGACAACTATTCGAGAATCCCTTGGGGATCCCAGGCTTCCACATCCTTAGGGAGACCCAGGCTTTCATATTTTTTTTAATTCATACCTTCATTTCTTTTAGGTTTATGCAGTTATATACTTTCATTTGGTTGACGAAGGTCTTGACTTGAATGCTTTCAAATTAAAATCATTTATCGTTTAAATTTCAGCATACTATTCTTGGGATTTATACTTCCGAAATTGCTTGCAAAATACCTTGGCTTTTTTAAAAGTCAGCTAACTGCCTTCGAACTCTAAAAGTTTTTAGTTTTAGTTATATTAACGTCCCGTTTTAAAGCAACACTAGGGCTATTTTGGAATGAACCTCGTAATTTTGAACCGTGTTCAGATGACGAGGACGACACCTGAGCTGGCCGACCCTTAATGAAAATGTATCTAGTGTGGGAAGTTTCGAAGAGGAAAGAAAGTAAAGGACGGAACATTGTTTGCTTTTTTATAGATTTTACAGAGTTGTACCCAGATCTGTGGAAATCCACCAAATGCGAAGATGAGGAGCAAAGCTTGTGATATACAGAATTTCTAACTTCTTTATGCCCTCATATCAAACAACCAAGGTTGGCAATAATGATAAGCATTCCAAAATAGTCTTACTGTAACTTCAAACCAGAACTAACTAAACGAAACTACTCTTACAAACTTAGTGGTTCTTCTTCATCTGAAATGAAGCCCTAGCTATCCAATTTATTTATTCCTGCTTAATTAAACTGCACACTCTCGTTAAAAATTCGAGAAGATTTTATTAAATTTTACTAATCCAATCCAGACGACTATTATCACCAGACTTAGTCTCTTTGAAAACAGAGTCTAAGAGAAGAGAGCAAGGGAAAGACTCTATTGATTCCTTTCAAAATTCCGGAGCTCAGGTCACATCGGAGCATTGACCTTGCCGTCGGCGTTTGGAATGGCCATGCCCCACTTTCTATTCCCCGGAAAAGAGTGGTTTCTGGAATTAACTCTCCAGGAATTGTCTTTTGTCGCCGGAAACGGTTTCTGTCTTGTCCCGTTGTCTTGCTGAAGTCATTACACTTTGGCTGTCAGCATGCTTGGAAGGCTGGCAGATTTATGCATCGTTGTTTTATTGAAATTCTTGTATGTAAGGCTTCTTTTGTTTATTTATACTTCTTGACTTTTTTTGGCGCGAACAGCAGAATGGAGGTCTTAGAAGTGCTTTAAGGAAGACGGAATTTATTGTGGCATTGTTTCGTATTTGATCTTGAATATCTTACTGCGTTGTGGTTTCTGTAATAATAAAATTTGGCAAGTTAGCAACATTTTCAGATAGGTCTTAAGTTGATTAGGTAAGTTTAGTAGGATTAGCGTCTTTATTTAAAGTTTCTCGAGGGCTATTTGAAGATGGAATTTACAAATTTGAATAGTGTCAAATGATGAGAATAACATTTGAGTACACACTCCACAAAAGAATATCAGTATGAAGGTTTTATGCTTTTGACGGAATAGGGCATTTGGCGTTCCTATAGAACGTAAAGGACACTTGAGATATTTAAGCATGCCCACGTTATTTTTGTCTTGAAATTAATTTCGGTTTAATTATAGATTTAAATTTCAAAAATTTGCATTATGACACGTGAATTATATAAGCGGAAACGAACTACTTCTGCCTTGTCGTAGCAGGGAGGGAGCAGCTCGTCTCAACTTACATCGTCGTCACGACAGCTCTTGTTGTTGAGTCCTGATTGACTACTATTGCTACACAACTATTGCTGAGTCCTGATTGACTATGACTGCTACACAACTATTGTTGAATCCTGAATGACTACTATTGATATACAACTATTGCAGAGTCATGATGGCCATTACCAATCACGATATAGCCCTCCGGTAGCAAGTGTGTGTCTTGTCACCGGAGTGGAAGTAACAATCCCCCACTATTACTTTATCCATAAGGGAAGTACGAACCAACCATACCGGGAGGTTCTCATGCTATTTTTGAATGCCTCCCGATGATGGATACACAATTTAGATAAGTCACTGTAAACGAAGAAGGAGAGCATCTGTACACATACATTTTTGTTCTTCAGTTAATTTTCCCTTAATTATAGATTTGGTTATTAATGTTATGGTAATTCGATATATAATTCAGATGCGTTATTGCTTGGTAAAGATAGGAAATTATATCTATATACCTATATACATGTATAACCAATATTTGGTGAAATCAAGTCTCGCATCTGAAACACATTAAAATTTGGGCTGACACATAATGGCTTAGCCTTTTTCAATCTCATTATATCTTACAGAGTAGAACCAAAACAAGGATATCTAAGTGAAATTTAAAGCAATTTTCATTTTGAAATTGGTTTAAAGGAAGCGTCCGAATGTCAAATTTTGCATATTAGCTATTTTTACTACATATCAATATTAAATAAAATTAAGAATAATTTTTTAAATAACAATAAATTACTTTTGCAATCCATATCAATTTGAAACATCCAAAAAAGTATACTTATAATTTTTTATATCATAAATATTTAATTTTCCTTACAGTACAAATTCATCTAATCGGCGGGCACCTCACATATGAGGAGGAAAAACTTCCGGCATGGTGGTTGGTTCTTGTCACCTATTTAGGGACATAAATGGTGTCGGTTTGGCTATCTTCTATCAATGATGGGGCATAGCTCCCACGGGAGCGTTGAACCGTGGCCGGTGATGGCCTTTAGGACTCAACTGCAGTTCCCGTCAATGCTATCACTGTGTTCTAGTCATTTAGATTTTTCTGTGTGTCTTAGTGGCCGCCAGAGTAGCCAATGTAGGATTACAGAAGAAATTCAGATGAAATTTTTCCAAGACGAATAATACATTATTAATATATTTTGATAAAGTTAATAAAAATTGAGTGCTGACAAATTTTTACCGACAGATGTAATAAATAAATCCGAAGAATTCGCTAATGGTTGTTGTTTTTTTACATTTTTAGTTAAGAATTATTATAAATTAAATAAATGTTAAAAACGGCAGTGAATATGATCTTTTATTAAAGTTTGTCCTCAACCAGGTAAGAAGTACAATTCAATAAGCATTTTTACTGAATCTTCATTAATATTAAAACATTTTATTAATATTTCAAATTTAATAAAATGTTTATTGATTGAAAAATGAGTATTCATCTTCTACATTTATCTGTGCTTATATAGATTATTTTTTTCAAAATGCTATTTCTTTTGATTTGAAATTCTTTCCGGAATTATAAATGTGAAGCTTTTCAATAAATCCACTAAAATTTGATGAATTAATCAAAGAAAAATTAAAGAAATTCGAAATCTTTACCCATATTATTAAACATTTCAGAGATATTTCAAATATCGAATGAAAATGATATGAGGAAATTAATTTTATATTCTTTTAAAAAGTAGTCTTATTAATAAATTTAAAAATAGAAAAGTTCTATGTTCTTTATTTTCTCTTTATCTAATTTCTTATTCATAAATTAGATTATAAATAATTCTGAATCTTGAAATTAATATTTTTACAAATTTATTACCAAGTGATGCCCTTCGTAATGGAACAAAAATCTAATTAAATGATTCTATTAATTTATGATTGAATTCTGAAAATATTAAAATCGTAAACACATAAGTCTATCAATTTCCTAAATTCTAACTTAGCAGAAAAGGAATTAAATATTTTATATAAAATGTTTATTACAAACTTTAAACAAGAAAAATTATATAAAAGATGTATAAAAAATATTCCTTAAAATTCCTTCCTTCCGAAAATTTTCTTAATTGTTATCTTGATCTTTAACCATGATCTTGTTTTTTAATTGAATTATTAATATATCTTAATTGAATAATGTGTATTACAAAAGAAAAAAGCAATTTACACATATAACTGGAACAATATCTAATACTCGGTTACTCAACATGTAATTTGGCAGTGCAATAATCATTATTCTTATTAAAAAGTTAAATGTAGAAATTGTGCATCTCATTAATCTATTCAAATCAACACAGCATCTGTTTCACTGCGTCATGCGTTGTAGTTATTTTTTTTCTAAAGAAAAAGATTATTTCTCTTCAGTTTCAATATTTTTATCTGTGTCCAGCGAAAAAAATTTAAAAATTATTGATGAAAATAGAAGAAGATAGAATAGAAAGCAAAAAATTATAATACTTGGATAATTACTTTATGATTTTATTAAAAGATCGTCTAAGAAGATAATATACTAAACATACAGATGAAATTATAAGTAGTGATATGATTTCAAAGTACCTTAATTTCTCTTATGCATCGTATTTTAAAATTATTTTCAATCTTTCACGTTCCCGATTAGAATTCTACAAAACCCCAATATTTCTGAATGAATCCTATTCTTAAATTTCTTTATAAAGAATCTAAATCTTCCATCATTTTAGAAACGAAATTTTTTTTCAAACATGGCTATCTTGAGCAAAATAATAATTCTGCTCTCCACAAATTGTCTAAGAAAAAAATTAAGAAAAAAAAGAAAAACTTGTACACAATTTAAATTTCTAATCAGGGAATTTTACAATCTGTGCAGATATACACTGATAGAAAAGAAGCTTTAGAGATCCAATTTTGATTTCTAATATGGATATATATTAGGAATAAATAATTAGGAATTTCAGAATATTATATTTTCAATGTTCCTAAATAATGGAATTTCGAAAATTTATGGACAGAGAATAAGAAATGTTGAAACAAAAATAGTGACTACTGAAAACAAGTCCAGAAAATTAGCAAATTAAAAAAAAAATCTTTATCATTTGGAATTGATGAACACTTGTACTATTTAGAGAAGGGTAACTTTTTTTAAAACTTATAGAAAAATACAGAACATTAACAAAAGGAGTCGTTTGAACTTATAATATTCGGAAAATAAAGAAAAATCTCAAAAAGATTTCAACATAAAGGTGTAAATACCTTTAAAAACAGAGTATTAAATAACGGAATGAAAAACGTCTAAAGAAACAGATAAATAATTGCCGATGAACAGATAACCCGAAACAGATAAATAATTGCATTAGATGACTCATTTTTAAGACCATACATTAAATAATATTTTACAAAACATTTTCCCCCGAGCACTCTCCCTCTTCCGAAACATCATAGAGAAATCCAATGAAGTTAGAATATAATTTTAGCAAATACCTAATATCAGTTTTAGAGAATTAGATGACGGAGAAAATAAAAATAAAAAAAAAAAAAACCAACGACTACATGGTTCAGAATTGACAAACACCCCACTCTGATGAGAATTTTTAGCCTTGAAGGGTAATTGCAGAAATAAAGGACCCAAAATCAATACGGAGTGAGCGTAGACGATTGCAGGTCATCCACGTGTATCCGATTCATTCTACTCCAGGGCCGTGCGTATCTAGTGACCCCTTGAGTCGCCGATCGATATACGCTGGGAGTGACCTTGCCAGGGCCACTGACTTTCTGGCAAGGAGCCTGCTTGTCACATTAGCACTTAAAGCGGATAAAGGATTAAGGTTAATAGGGATGCCTCCTTCCGAGCGGGAGAGAGCGTGATTTAAAAATAGGCTAGAAGATCGTTTTTCTTACATCGTTTGGGTAACGATTAGGACTAAGAATTGTTTGATTTTAATTGGATTTATTTAATTTTTCACAGAAATTGTTTATTTTTAATTTATAGATTTAAGATTATGAATGACCTTTAAGTGGGGAAGTATCTAAAATGTGACAGTTTCACACAAGCGAATTTTTTTGTAAGCGGTAATGTGTAATTTAGTTTGTAATGTAATAATTACTCTCAAGATGATTTTTTGCAAGTGGTAATGTTGCGTTTGTAATGTGACAATTGCTCCCAAGCGGATTTTTTGTAAATGGGAGTGTTATATTTGTAATGTAACAATTTCTCACAAGCGATTTTTTTTTTGTAAGTGGGAATTTTGTGTTTGTAATGTAAAAATTGCTCTCAAGCGGTTTTTTCTGTAAATGAGAATGTTGTATTTGTAATGTAACAATTGCTATCAGGCGGGTTATTTTTTGTAAATGAGAATGTTGTATTTGTAATGTAACAATTGCTCTCAAGCGTTTTTTTTTTTTTGTAAGTGGGAATGCTGTGTTTGTAATGTAACAATTGCTCACAAGCGGATTTTTTGTAAGTGGGAATCATGATTTTGTAATATGACAATTGCATATAGGCAGATTTTTTTGTTGTTTTTGCTGTACTATTATTTGTGCACTACAAAAAGTTCATTTAAAGTATAGCAAAAGTTTTAATTTTAAATATCAATTTACCAGAAATAAAAGTTAGTCCTGAAACATTTAAGAGTTATTTTTAGATCAACGAAATATTAGATAAGACTACAGAAAATTAATGTGAAGTAGCAAAATGCGATTCTAAAATAGTCAATTTAAGAAGAATAAAAGAATAAATTAAGTCAATTGAAAAAAAGAATAAAGTCTAAAAGCATGAAAATTTACCTGTTTGAATAAAATCAAGCAAGAAGAATAAATTGTGTATTATAAAGTAAAGTTATTTGAAAAAACATTGATATTTAAAGAAAGTGGTATTAAGAACTAAACAAAATTCAATCTGTTAACACGGAAATTTAAAAATATATATATATATATATAATCATAAATATTTATAAGTAAATGTGAGAATAATAAATAACAACAAAAGAATGCAAAGAGACGGAGCATTCATAATTTGTAAACATTATTTTTATCCCATTTAGTTATTATTATTTTCTTTTCAATTCTGTTGTATAAACTTCATATATTTTTATATGGTTCATTACAAATTTTTTTTCTAAAAAAGGATTATTTGTACTATTTTTGTAAATATTCTAGAAAATAACGATAATTTCTTCAGAATGTGTTTAGTGGCTTTTGCTGACGAAGTATTTATAATTTTTTAATTAAATCCAAAATAAACAGTTAATATTATATCTCAGATTGTTTTAATCTATAATTTTTCAATTCAGAAACGTAAAATCGCTAAAGAATATCAATTGTTAGCTCAATTGTTGAAATAATTAAGATATGAAGAAAATTTGATGATTAAAACTGACTATTAGCAAATGTTGTAGGTCAGTTTTAGTTGCTAAAATATTTATATTAATGTCTTCTTTACACGCACTTTTGAAGTTACTAAACAGTTTTCTATTTTTACACTTTACACATTAGATGAGGTTAATATTGATGTTCGATTTACCGGATACTTTTATACTTAAACAGTTAATACCCGATTCTTTTCTTATCAAAATTAAACAGGGTATTCGATGGGTATCAATTCTCGCATTTCCGGCAAGATTAGGATTGTTTTGATGTCTGATTTTGCAGTATTAAAAGCAGACTGATTTTGATACTTGATTGTGGCAGAGACTTTTACTTGATTATTTTATATTTAATATAAAGAGTCTTTAACGACTCTTACCTTTATCCAAGTTGATCGTTACCTATAACTTTGGTTGTTAAGCCTTTTTCTGAAAGCATTACTAAAATATGTGAACTTTTATAAAAACTAAAAGTCTGAGAGCAAGAGTTTAATTTTCTGTTTGTTCTTAGTATTTAATCGTGCATTTATTACTTATATTTTCAATCTTGAAAATAGGAATATTTTCCTTTTAAATACATTTTCTAACTAATAATATTCTGCAAATTCTATTCATGTTTAACGCTTAGTTTCTATTTGTTTTTTAATTAATTTACTAATAATAATTCTGTTGTTTGAGATATTCATTTGTTTCGAATAAAAACATTGTTTAAAGCAAAATTTATTTATTTATTTATTCATTGAACTTCTCATGAATCTTTATACTTAATAAATATCCTCCACCGAGGAGCATCTCAGAAATGAGGATGAGAAGCTTCCGGTATGGTGGTTGATTCTCTCCTCCCGGATGGGTACAGAAATTATGGAGGTTCTCTACCTCCTATCGATGACGGAGCCTTCTTCCCGGGGGGAGGATTGTACCGTGTCTGATGATAGCCCTTGGAACTGCTTGCCATCGCGGCGGTCCGATCAATTAGATTTAATCCGAAATTAGGCGGGACGGAGTAGCCACTGTGGTATATTTAATAAATATTGCAAAAAAAGATAAACAAATGCGTTATCAATTCTTTTATTCCAGATTATGGTAAGAAATAATGTATAAAGGTAATTACAAAACAAGCGTATTGTGTTGGCAAGGCAATCATATACTTTGTATCAAGTTGAAAATGTCCCTTTGATATTTTTTATCAACTTGACTAACCATAGTTGAGATTGGTAACTACTGAATATGAATATGATTCTAAATTGCGATGTCGCTTCTTCAGAAGTTTGTGCCAGTGGCCTTGATTTAGACAGTGATTGATGAATGGTTGTGAAGAGAAAAGTTTTGCTGATATAGTTTGCGTTGGAGATGATAGGGATTCTTCAATAGTATGCGCACTATTATATAGGGTAAAGGGCAGTATACCAATAAGGTTTATATATATATATATATATATATATATATATATATATATATATATATATATATATATATATATATATAGAGAGAGAGAGAGAGAGAGAGAGAGAGAGAGAGAGAGGTATCTTGGATTTTATTGAACTTATTCTCTTATTTTAGATCAAGATGTATATTAAATCTTAATATTTAAGTGAGTTACTCTTAGAACAGAAGACTAAAAGGATCTGGTTTTTCCTAAACCAATTACATTACGTTTTCAAAACTTTAAGATATGTGCGAGAGAATAAAATAAATTTTCACCAGAATCCTCCTATAAATGTTAAAAACCTATTTCAAAAATCTTTCTAACTTGATTTTAGAATTTGAAGAATTCATTTTAATTTATTCTTCACTTCCAAAAATTCTCAATTCACTATTTATTGCTATTTCTATTTTTCCTTGTCTGTAAACACTTCCCTAATTATTTTATTTTGATGAAAAGAGAAATTCTAATCAGTGATAAAATTACAAATTTGCAGAAATTTTGAAAAGTAATGATGGGAAATTTTTATCTTAATTCTAGTTACATTAGAAACTCTTATTTGATGTATGAATTTTAAAATAAGAAATATGTTTATATGCATCGCTTTAGATTAAAATTTCCTTATTCTTCTTCTTTGCATAAACATACAGTCGTTTGAAATGAATGTACTTCATTTTAAATATATCATTTGCTTTATATATTTGATGATCGAATGTCTCAAATTTAAAAATCGTTTGAATTGCATTTTACTTACTTTTGCTAATAAAGATATATTTAAAAGCTGTTGGGATTGTTTTTCTAATATTTTGCATTAGATATTTTATTAAAAATGTGTTTTGAAATTAATTGATTATGGGAATATTTGCATAAAATATTTAAATTAAAAAAAAAATCTTATTATCTTTTGAGGATTAATGTCTGGTTTATTTTTAATATTGTCTGCTTCGTATTTAAATTTGTAAACTATATTGGAATTGCGTAGTTTCTGTGCATTTTCGAAGGTAAAAATGTATGCTTACTTAAATATAACATAATTAATACCTATGAAATGGAAGCATATTGCTCCGACTTTTATTAAAATAATATTTTTGTCAATATAGGAAAAACTGAAAAATATTTTCTTTAAGAAACTATTATTTATTAATTAAAATCATATTAAATATTAATGTTTTGATTTAGGTCATACTTTATAATGGATAATTCCTTATATCTTGAAAACTAGTATATTTACATAAAAAAATTTATAATCATCCATAAAATGTTAAAATTTTGCATTGTTTAAATTAAGATGTAAGATGTTACTTATCATTTTCCAGATGGTTTACATATATACATAAGAAACAAATTTCATATTATAATAACTTGCGATATGAACCATAATTTAAATCTGCAAATTTTGTTCTCGACTCTAATTACAACACATGAAATGGGATATTACAATTTCAATAAACGGGAAAATATTTTTCTTTTACTATATATTTACTAAAATACAGGAGAATATTGCAGCTATAATTTTTTTTTAAATTTAATAACCTGCATATATTTATCCACAAAACAATTTATTTCAATCAAAATAAAGTTTTAATATATCAAAACAAAACAAAAAATTTCTCTTTTTCCACAGAATTTATTGCTTTATTGCAATAACATTGCACACGGTAAATAAATAAATAAAATAACGTAAGTTCATGGATTCCTTATATTTAAAGTGTTATTACCTGTCATGGATTGTATAATGTTGCGGTATTTATAAGATGCAAGTATGTACAGTATTATATTGATTGGCTTTTGTGTATTTTGAGGATTTTAATGTGTGTATCTTGTAGAAAAAATATTGTAAATAAAATAAATTAGAAGTTATTATAGAGGAAATAAAACTTGAAAAAAACCAGACCTAATGAAATAAACAATTTTGAATTGATATTCGTTTTATGTAGAAAATAAATTATTACATAATATAGCATTTACTAAATATAGAAAATCATGTTCGTTTCACATCAAGGTTGTCAAACTCGTTTCCACAATTAATTTGGAAAAGCAAAAGTAACAATTTGTTAAAAAAGTTTTAGTAAAAATTTTGTAACATAATTTTTAAAAATATTTATTATATTTTTGAGCAACTCATATTTATGAAGATTATATCAAAATGTCACACGAAAAGTTTAACTTTTAAAACTTATTTTGAATCAATGTTTGAACATTTGAAATCATTAGAAGATATTTTTTCTTCGACTTTCTTCCATAGATTTAAAATCCATATCTAACTATGCAAATGAAGGAAATCCGGAAGAAATAATATTCAGATTTAAATACTGTAGATTTATCGTAGTTCATGTTGGATGTCTGAATTTGACAAATACTTGTCGTCCTCGAAAGCTGGTATATTAAATTATTTTCACGTTTGGAAAAGTGCGAGCAAGTTTTCTTTGCTGAAAGGACATTATTCTCATATCTAATTAAAAATTACTGACATTTATCTTGGATCATTTTGAAATTTATCACTTCGGACAAGAAAATAGTAATGATCCACCAAGCATCAATAACATATTGTTTTATCATGTGAGAACATGGTGTTGTTTTGGTTAGGCAGTTTTGGAGCTCGAAATCGCGTAGGCAATGAATAAAGCATAAATGGAAATTTTCAGCAGCATCTTTTAATCGCATCTATTTTTTCACCTGCTTTTACCAGTATTGCATTATTATTATGTATACTTCTTTAAAATCAGATGCGTTTTTAAAAGGTTGACGTAGAACTATGACATCATAGCTGTTATTTCATCTCAAAATCGTTCGAGCTCCAAAACTTTGTTTGCCAGCTAGAAAAATTGAAAATGAAAATTTAAAAAAATTATATATATATATATAGAGAGAGAGAGGGATAGAGACAGATAGAGAAGTCTCGTGATTGTTTCAAACTGGTTTAAACTGGTTAATGACTTAAATTAATTAAGGCAAATAATGACTTAAAATAAAAAAAAAATCTTCTCACATGATAACTTGAAATTTGCGATCGTAGATTTAATTTTAATTTTTGCCATTGTTTTCATTCTATTTTAGTTGTATGCTTTTAATATATATCTATAAAAAAAATGAGCGATTTTTCCTGTCCACAGAAACTTAAATCTTGTTTATTGTTATCATTGGATTTGACACCCTCTTCATGCCTTATTTGTTGAAATCTGTAAAAGTTGTTACTCTGCTAATATAGTCACCTGACCAGAAAGCCTAACACGGTGCCACTTCCATCAGAGGGAGAATAATTCTCCTATTCCTAAAACAATTATTGTTTTACTGTTGCTTTGGAAGTATTCAAATCGTGGCTGACTAAAGGAATACTGCCTATTGCGACTTTCTTACATAAAGGTAAAATTCTTACTATACAATTTTCAAAGCCTTTACATTTCATATTCGCAACTTTTATTCATAAATTAATATTGATAAAATTTTGATTCAAAAGCTTCGCATGAAATGTAAAAAAGTTTTTAACTTGAGACAAAATTTTATAGGTATCATTTCTTTTTTAAATCGATGGATGAAAATTTTACTTTCTTCAATTTTATTGCTAATACTAATAAAAGTAAATGTATATATGTATGTGCTCTACAGTATACTGTTTGACTAAGATTTATTAATATTGGCATAAATATAATTTGGAGGGTGGGAATGCGTGCCATGAAGTGATTTTTTTCTTTCTGAAATTTTAATCTGTATTATAATTACTTAAAAGCGAATCAAGATTTCGATGTTTGCCTGCTGTTAATTCAAAGCGTAATATTATATTAAAATAATTTTTTTTAAAAAATTTAAAATTTTTTTAAAAATTTTTTTTAGCGACACCAATAAAGTTGTCGTGAAAATTTTTAATCAGTTTTGATAATTTTTTATAAAGGATTTTTTATTAAATTTTAATGACACCTCCATTGTTGTAATAGTTTTTAAATTTTTTTCATTATTTCATTAAATATTTAATCGCATGGTTTTCTTTCTTTGTTAAAAGATGAGGAAAAAAGTTTCTATTCATTATGTGTGGAATTTGTATGAGGAAACGGAAAGTGAAATTATGTTACTGTGAAAGATAACTTACAATTAGAATATGGATTAGCCTAATAGTTACGTATTTAATTGGTGTAATGTGTCTTTGGTGCAGTTATCTACATTAGAAAGAACCATGGATATCATAAACAGAATAGGCGTAAATTTATTAAAAAAAACACGTTTTCAGTATTTTTAATTGATTTTTAAAACTACTATTCTGAAGCATTCATGAGCATGAATTTATGAATTAGAGATTAAATGTAGCTGGTCGTCAAAGACGGCTAGTATATTCTGCTTGCTTATGGATAGATATTATTATGTATATATACGTTAATGTGATAAATCGATTGTTATTAACGATAACCGGAAAAAGTGATGGACATATTTATCACATTTACCAGTTATAATTAATAACAACAAATTCAACACATTGACCTTAACATATGCATATATATAGAATACGAATTTTAACGTATTCTGTATATATGCATATAAAGAATTGGGATCTAGAGCAACTTTTCTTTGAATACAAAACTCAATGAAGTTGAAGTGATTGTGATTTATCAATCATCAATAAACATGTTTTTTAATATATACGTTGATTTGCTATTTATTTTTATTAGGAGATATCTATTAGAATGTTCTATTATACAATTATATAATTGGAAAATTAATCATAAAAAATTTGCATGTGAAGAAATTAGTTTATGAAATAATTAAATTAGAAGTCTCCTTTATTCTTAAAAATTAGAGTAGTTCAGGTTCGAGACGCCATTTTATCAATAATTCTGCTTTTCGTGTATATAAAATTTATACATATTATATTTGTAATAGAATGGTAAATGCGTTGTGGAATTTTGAGAGTGGTGCAGGTATTTCATCACCTGACTGTAGTTAATATTATCAGTTTTATCTCAAAATAATTATTTCTGTTCAGTTGTTTAAATTGGTATGCTAATATATATAAATATAACTAAATCTGTATCTCTAAGATAAGTTACAATATAAAAATGATTTTGAAGTGTAGCTTTCGATATAATTCTGCATTTAAAGTAATTGTTAAAATTCTACAGATTTAAATTTCTGTTATTTGACATTTTATTTTAAAACGTCTGCCCTATACCATACTTATAAAATATGTATATAATATATCATTTGAATATTTCATTTACAGAGATGCATTTAATTCAGTTATATATAAGCTACATGCCTTACAGCAAAAAATATTGAGTTATTGAAAACATGCCAGAAGAGAAAGATTAAATTCTTATATCTAGTAACTAACGCTACCGAATTGTAACAGGAAATTCCAGCAGTGTCATTTCGCAATTTCTTATTCTAATATGATTGATGAAACAGCGAACGAAAAGGATTTCTCTCTAAATTGTTTCCAAAGAAAACAAATCTTTGTAAAACATAAATAAGGGATACATGCATGAATTTTCATTTTCGATACTCTACGATAAAATGAAGATGAGAAAATTGAGGATATATTTGAAAGTGCTCTCATTAAAAACGCAAACATTTTCATGGCCTTTTTTTTTTCTTAAAAATTTCTTAACATTTATTTGTGACTCTAATTTGACAAAGTGTTCTTTTAGATCTAGATTGTAATATTTTACTCTTTTGTTCTTACAATTAAAAAACAAATGTTTTTGCTGTTGTATATCATTTTCATGCTTCCACAGTCTCAATAAACCTTGCCCATGAATTTTTACAAATCAGCCATTAAGGAATTAAAAAAAAACTGCTAGTATTAGTCAGGCCTATTTCCGGCTGTCATTTGTGATTTTTGCTAATAAAAAAGGGTTGAGTGGTATATGTATGTGTCTTTTGGTACCAATTTATTTAAATCTATAAAATTAAAATTTGGTACAAATGCACTTTAAATAGAGAGACTGCATACTTAGGGAGAAGATTGTTTCAAATTTAAATTAGAAATTAATCAAAAATTAAATTAATTCTTGGCGTTTTCCCACTAATTTCCAGAAATATAATTCAAATTATTATTAATAT
Organism: Argiope bruennichi; assembly: GCF_947563725.1. NCBI lineage: Eukaryota > Metazoa > Arthropoda > Arachnida > Araneae > Araneidae > Argiope > Argiope bruennichi. Next base: position 92,429,270 of record NC_079152.1, on the reverse strand, counting down.
ATAGTCTAATTAATCATTTTTTTATTTGCTTGTTACTACTCAAGTTCAAGAAAAATATTCTACTCTAGTATTTGCGTTTATTCATATGCGCTTCGCCATTACATCAAAAAAATTATCAATACATCTTTATCTGCATGCATACTATTGTGACTAAAATTAAAAGTAATTTGCTCTCAAATTGTAAAAGCCAAATAAACAAGCAAAGAAATGAAATCTATATTGTTGAAAAATAATTTGTGTAAGAAATAAAAATCTTATAGCTAGAATGATTCCAGAATATTAAATCAAAGTATTGATAAAGTGTAAAAGCGAAAAGGAATTTTGATTTATTTTAGAGGAATTATATTGTGACTGTTGGAAGTTATTTTGCTACCTCATATATATAGGAACGATAATTTTTGATCATATGGTATAAATGAAATTAAAAAAAAATCGATCTTTCGAGCTCTTAAAATTTATTTTATTGTCCTTCAAGTAGAAAAAAAAAACAAAAAAACTCATGACTTTCAATAAAATACTAAAAGCATTCTTTTCTATTAATTATATTTTAAATGTCCCTAGTCTTCAGCAAAAGAAAGAGAGTTTCTAGGATATTTCGAACACACACTAGCATTTATTCTTTTATTAAAGATGGTCTTTTTTATTACACTCAGGAGATCAAGTTTTAAGAAGCACTTTTTTTTTTCATCTGGCGAGTATTTTTTTTCTCCCCTCGTCTCTCAATTTTCCTTCCAGTTTGTTCTACATTTTGAGATGGAAAAGAAAGCACGGTAAAGAAATTTTTATTAAATCAAAAAATGTTTCCTCTCGTGCGTTTTCAGGAAGCATTGATTCTAACAATCGACACAGATTACGATGTTAAATTTAGAGGATGAAACATTCTTATTTTTATAATCTTATGTTGCCAATAGAATGGATATAAATAGAATAGATTTCATCATTAATACAGTTGCTCCTTTTTTTATCACATTACATTTCTTACAAACAATTCTTCTTTGAATAGCAAGGATTTCACCACTTGGATAGTTGTTCTTTCTTTTTACTTTTTATTTAATAATGCAACATTTTATTTTAAAGTAGATAGTATAAGTATCCGCGTGTTTATTACAGATTAATTTTTATATTATAAATGATCCGCACTAAATTAAAGATTATTTTTGAAATTATACAATAACTATTTATTCGTGTCAAACACTTCTGATGAAGGGAATGTGTGGTCACGTCCGATTTACTTTAAAACCTGTTGTAAAATTTTGATTTACTTCTATCCATATATATAAATTGCATTTCGAAAGGCATTTAAGCGGAAACCAAACCACATTTGTGTTTCACTTGGAGAAAATCAATATCAGCGTATACTTCATTGATAAACCTCATACTGACTTTCCAATTAGTTTTTAATAATACTAACTAATACTACAGATATAGAAAAAATGCTCCAATTTTTCCAGTTCATGTTTTTGAGATATGCCACGCTTCGATACCTATTCCAATGGAAGGTGTCTTGAGTTTTGAGTAGAAGAAAATAATTATTTTTGATGACACTCCAATCTTTAGATTTCTAAGCGATATCAATGTAAATGCATTTAAAACCGATAGATTTAACATATATCCCGAATAAGCGGAATCTTACACTTGTGGAATGTAGTCTTGAAATTACTTTAAAAAATTGAGGTTTTAAACTAAAATTTTATGAAACCGAATAATTAGACAATGGAATCGATTCATGCACTCGTCAAGTCGGCACAGCTATTTGATTTTGAAGCCTATTGTGCATTTTGTAAAGGATGCATTTGTATTGATGCCACAACATATACATGTATTTAGTTCTTTAATACTATGTACAGATGAACTTATCATGTGACGTCGCAGTCACATGATAAGTGCATGTGATTGTGACGTCACAAGAATTGATTTTATTGGCAAAAGAAGAATTTTTTAGGCTAGAATTTTTTATCAAAAAGATAAATATATTACTTTCAAATGAGTAAACAATTTCTTAAAACCATTTTTTAAATGTATTAGTTTTTATTAAGAACGATTTAAAATTTCTTTATTTTTGAAATGCTTTATGTGTATAATTAAATCTTTGCATTTATTCTTTTTTTATTTATTTCTTTGAATAATTATATTTTTTATTTATTTCTGTGAATAATTGTATTTTTTATTTACTTCTTTTAATTATCATATTTTTACAGTTTTTACTAATTGCCTTTGTTGGCCAGTAGAATCGCCGGAAATATTATATATGCAAATTTTAATTAAATCTCGTGAATAACATAATGTTTATGATCCCCCCCTCCAAAAAAATATTTTTGAGTACCAAATTGCGAAAGACAAGTTTTGTTATTTTAATACTTTTATACCTTCTCTGTTCATTCTGTATATGAATCATTCAAATAGAGCCAAATTCTATGACTTCATATAGCTATTAAAAACATCGGTTTAAGGAAAATATATCAGTTAACTTTCTCGATATTATTATTTTTATTTTTTATTCTTCATGAATTTTGCATAGATATTAAAATAATCCTTCAAAAATTTCAACAATGGAGAAAAATGACGCTGCTAAACAATTTTGTGAAAGAACAAAAGCTACTTGAACATCGATTCAACAGTAACAGTATTGTTAAAAATTCTGTAAAAAAAAGTGTATTTTAAAAATTGGCAAAATTTAGTAAAAGCGTGATCGACGATTAAACTGGTACAGATAGAATAACAATATTTTGGATGTTTATGGTGAAAAACGTTAAAATTTCTGCTAATTTTAATAAATTAAACTTTTGATTCCAATTTTTAAAAACCCCACAGGAGTACACGTTTTCATCCTCCAAAGTATATTTGTGACAAATTTAATATCTCTAGTTCAAATATCTGTTCTGTTAAGTGCCAACATCCCCATTTATTATTATTATTTAATTGTTTTCTGTCAAGTTTCACCATTTCTATTTTGTCGTTATCAGTATTGGTAATAAATTCCTGAGATTACATACTCCCTTTATCAGCGTATTAAACATTAATCAATCAAGAAAAATTTTAAGCCACATCGTAATGGTAAATGATGCTTTAGGTAAAGCTAAATGACCAAATATGAAATGATTGAAGGAATAATTGCATAATTTTGCAAATATTTTGATCTTTTTTTCCATTATTTTATATTCTTTTTATTTTCAATTTTCATTAAATGTTCTTTTATAAAGGGTGTCCCGAAATTAACATTAGATTTGAATTTACCACCATTCGTGCAGTAAAGTATTGACAACCCTAATTTAAGAAAACTATTTGACAGCTGATAGTTTAGGAGATAAAAAAAGAGGGTTACACAATAGAACAACGTGCTTACATTGTTGAGCAATATTTCAAAAATAATGAAAGTTTTCGCGACCACTTCGGAAATTTGCGAATTGATCATGTGATTCAACTCTATTGGATTACTTTTTTATGGGGTTATTTAAAGTCAAAATCTATGCCAACAAGCCCATAAGCGCACGTGCATTGAAGGAGGAAATTCAACGCTGCATCAACGAAATTCAGCCACTTTTATGTAAAATTATCATGGAAAAGTTCGACAAAAGAGTGCCTATGTGCCAACAAAGCAGCGGAGGCCATTATGAAATGTTCCATACATATAACCATATCCTTTGTACTTTGCAATTTAATAAATAAAAAAAACTTTTTTTATTTAATTCAAATCTTGCGTTAACACCTTGTTCTATTGTGGACGCTTTATTTCTACTAACTATACACTATCAGCCGTCAAATGGGTGTTTAATAGGGTTGCCAACACTTTATTGCAAAAATGGTGGCAAATTTAAACTTTGAGTTAATTTTGGGACAAACTTTATATTAAGTCTTTTTCTCACGTTACAGTTTGTTCATTGTCTGACAAATTGGCAATGAATTTGACTAACTAACAATTGACTTTCAGATTGATTTTGTCATGCGCAGCTATATAATTTTATATCTTTACAGTTCGTGTTTACCAACATGATTCTGTAAAACTAAACAATTCAGTAATAGGAGAATTAAAGCAGTGTAGTCCAATCGGTCTATTTAAATTCCCGTTTCTAAGCTGTTTTAAAAGCCAGGAAAGTCAACCCCTTCAGGAGATGTGATTTGTCTTCCATTTTATTCCAGTGACATCGCTTAAATAAACTTAAATGTTACAATTTCAGGTGCATAGAATGGTATTGCATTATGTTCTATTTACATTTTAATCTCTTGTGTTAGTGAAAATTAAAATGCGTTTGTTGAAGTCATAAACAGGAATCGTGTAAAATGGCAAAATTAAATTAAATATAAATTATTTCCTTTCAGCGTTATCTGAAACTTTTTATACGATGATAAATTTGATGCCATTATTTATAGGCAAAATCACATCATTAACCTTCTCGCTGGAATTTCCCGTCATTTTGAAAAATATTCTCCTGAAATAAAAAAAAGAAAAGAAAAATGTTTGAATAGGTTGGAAAGTATCCAGACCTCGATTCGATTCGCGAATCCGAGAGAGACATTTGTTCGGATTGAGAAATGAATTTGAAGTAACACATTGCATCAGTTTTTTTTTTTTTTTTTTACATCTTAATATTTATTTTAGTGGTGATGATAAAGTAATTATTTTTAATAATACGAGAAATTGGGGAAGTCACAGATTGGAACTCTTTAAATTATGGATCAAAACTATATCCAAAAGTGGTTTTTACTGGTGAAAAAAATTGGCGAGTGTTTTTTACTGTTAGATTCCTTAATCATACTATAAAAATTATATTAAATAAATTAACAAAAATTATTTTTAAAAGCAGCTTTATAAATATAATAAAAGTGTAATTTAAAAAATGATCCTTTTCTGGTTTAGTTTTTAATTTATTGCGTATACATATAAATATTATGTTTCTTGAAATTAATTTTTCTCTAAATCGGTACAAGATGGCTCCACTAGTATTGAATCAAAATTTAATTAAAATAATCAATTTATTGATTAGTTACTGTGCGACATAGGGAAAAATTACCCTATAATTAATCTATTAATCTGGTAATAACAAATTACCAGATTAATTTCGCAAATATTTTTCTGTTTTGTATTTCGTAGAGGATTTTTTATCTTCTTAAAAAACCATTATAAATATTTGTACAGATCTTGAATTCTTAGTCAACTTTCCTTATAATAATACCAATAAGTTACCAACTCTTTTTACGAAGATTTAACGGCATAAACGATGTAGGTATTAACAGCGAAAATAAAAATTATGTAAAACAGAGCCATTATGAGCATTTCATGCATGGATGCTCTTAATGGGTATATTCACAAAGAGTTGCGTCTCATCATTAGTGACAAAGCCATTGACTCTTCCCCCCTCTCTGGTAGAACCAAGCGAAGGAGTGTTTTTACCAACCGATGCTAAATAATCTATGATTAGTAACAACTTGACTGAATACATTAAGCTATCACATCCCCAATGAATGACATAGTACATGTTTCTATTATTCGTGAAGCTATAGAGACAGCTGCATCAAATTATACATTCTTCTGTTTAAAATTTTATTATAAGAATGATCCCAACGTTGTGCGATTGTGATGTGATCCCAACGTTGTGCAATTGCTATTCACTGTAGATGTTGGGATTTAGAATTAGTTTCAATTAATTATACAGATCAAACAACTATTGTTTGAAGTAGACCTAGAAAAAAAATGTACCATACGCGCATATCTGCGACTTTTCAAAACTTCATTCTAAAAAGACAGAAAAAAAAGGTTCTATGAGATATCATACAGTCTCAATAAACTTCGTATTTCTGGAAGGGGTTACATTGAACACTGTTGTTGTTGTTGTTTATAATGGCATTTGCCATGGACAAGCTCGCTGACGATGGCAGCGATTTTAAGCCAAGAGAATATCTCTTGTTTCAGTAGCGCCAATTTGGGCCAAGAGTAAGCTACTCACGCATCACATTCGCTTGCACAACCCCTTTTTACAGGGGGGGCACATTCACACATCTCACAGATAGAACAGAAGAAGAACAACCATGCCCGAACCGGGACTCGCACCCAGGACATAGTACACGTTTCTATTCATAAAGCTATAGAGACAGCTGCATCAAATTATACATCCTTCTGTTTAAAATTTTATTAAAAGAAAATACAATGTGATCCCAACGTTGTGCAATTGCTATTCACTGTAGATGTTGGGATTCTAAATTAATTTTTTTATAGGTCTACTTCAAACAATAGTTGTTTGATCTGTATAATTAATTGAAACTAATTCTAAATCCCAACATCTACAGTGAATAGCAATTGCACAACGTTGGGATCACATTGTATTTTCTTTTAATAAAATTTTAAACAGAAGGATGTATAATTTGATGCAGCTGTCTCTATAGCTTCACGAATAATAGAAACGTGTACTATGTCATTCATTGGGGATGTGGGAGCTTAATGTATTCAGTCACGTTGTTACTAATCATAGATTATTTAGCATCGGTTGGTAAAGACACTCCTTCGCTTGGTTCTACCGAGAGGGGGGAAGAGTCAATGGCTTTGTCACTAATGACGAGACGCAACTCTTCAAACAATAGTTGTTTGATCTACCGCTATCGACCGTCATTCACTAACTTAAGATTTGAATAACTGCAGCTTTTAAAAATGCTAATCAAACATGCTGAAAAAAGTGTGGGATCAATTATCTTATCGCTTTGACACCATTCGTGTTTCTTGGAAGGGTGGCTCACTTTTAATACTTATAACAGTTCTATATAAATTTTCGCTATTTTTTTTTTAAAATTACGATGAATAACAAAATTTATTTTATTTTGTTTTGTTTTCTATTAACAGTCCTTCAAAGTAACATCCTATGTTAATGTCATATTTGGAAGCAACACTAGTGCTGTTTTTATAATTCTGAATTCTGGTCAATTACTAAAAATGACACATGAACTGGCACTCTCCTGTTACTAACTTCGGCTTCACAGCCTACAATATCAAATTTTGGGCACCAGGCATATCTTTAGCGGAATAGGGTATAAAAGCGGAACTCTAAAGCGAAAATCTTGCCACAAGGCCATTTCGTCTTTTGTAAAAAAAAAAAAAAAAAAAAAAAAAAAAAAAAGTCTATTTTTGATACATGGTTGCCATTTATATTTTTATTAATTTGCTTAATATGAAGCTAAATAAAAGTGGAAGCAAGATCTATATAATTTTGATTTAAACGTTCAGGATTCTTAAGGTAAATTTTTTTGTACATAATTTGTTATGATTGTGTAATTTTTAATGTATCATAAAAATGAAAAAATAGTTTGGCTGATGCTACACGTTTCCAACATCTTTTATTTATTTTTATCCCTTAAAAATTTTAATTTCAAAAAATGGAGTTAATATAGAATAACTTGCAACATAGTAAACACATCGCATCATTTTAAATTTTAAAGCTTAATTGCTACTTGCATTATTACATTATAATTAGTATAAGACAGAGTTGGATAGTTCATACATTTACTTTTGTGACTGTGGCGTTGCAAGAATCGCTTCTTTTTGTAAGAATAAAAAAAATGTTGTCAATTTCATTTTCTAATGCTATTGACTTCAGGAAAAAAAAAGCAAATATGTGAATGTACTGTTTTATGCAAATTGGATACGAAACGTAAAAAGGAATTTCTGAATTGAATTTTTCTTTACCACATTTTTGCATCTTTAAAGTTCGCACTGAAATTTCTGAAGATATTCTTTTAAATGTTCCAAGTCAAAGTATCGCCATCTGTCGGCAAAATGCTCAGATTAAAATTTCGCCTTTTTCTTTTTCTTTCTGTGAGTTAATTATTTGCCTCATCTTTCTCACAAAATAAAAGGGGAAAAAACATACGAATGAAGTCATCTGTTATAAATAAATTTAAAAAAATCACAAACTATTGAATTGAAATGCTTTAATCATGTTCCAATTATTTAAATTTTTAAACTTCCGTTAATAATATACGAAATAAGATAGAGCTCAACTCAGTTTATTATTAAAGAAAATAATTTATGTGCACTTATAAAATTGCTCTATGTTACTCTTTAATGCGAATTTAACACTGTTCTGCTCTGATAACCATCGGAAGACTGAATTAAGAATAAACTTTTCAATTTACAAACAAGTGCTAAACTACGGAGTTTAAACGCAAAGTGAGCAAAAACGACGCATGGTCAAATTATATGTGTGTGACTTAAAAATTATAGTTTTGTTTGAAATAAAATGAAAAATAATTGATTATTTAAAAACAAACTATGTGTAGTTCCTTTATATTATATTATCTGCGTAGAAATGTGAATTCCAAATAAACAATACGAATTTATTTTGCAAATATTGCCTTTCAACAGACGATAATTATATTTAATCGAACGCACAATTATCCTTTATTATATGATTGATTACGTTAACTTGATTGTAATTTTTATTCTTATTTTATACTGTTTTTTAGCAGTTAAAAACTACTGCTGTAAGTTTTTCGACTGAAACAATAATTTTACAACCTTTTGCCTCCCCCTCTCCCCGAAACAAAATCAATTTCCAACTGTGGATTATGTGTAATTTGTTGTTTCTTTTCTTTTTTTCTTTTTTTTTATTCTGATTTGCTCAGTTCAAGATTTTAAGTTTTAAAGAGATAATACAATTTATTTTGTCAAATGAAAAATTATTTTAGAAAGTGTCATTTAAATGAATGTCCACTTATTTTAAGTACTATGTATCAACAGTTGCAAAATGATTCATAAAGAGTTAAATAAAATTTTAACTTAAAAAATTAAACTCGTTTGAAATAAATTTCAAATTCTTATATGCACCATGTTAGTATATGTAAGCAAATTTTTAGAGTCATAACAAAAACTCCAGCCTTTTCTTTTAGCTTAAATTTTTCATGCCAATCCAATTTAACCAAAGGGTGTAAAGCTTTTACACGTTAATAAAAAAGAAATTTCAAATTCTGTAAATTATGTCCATCTCGGTGGGTGGAAATGAAGTAATATAGTATATTGTTACAGAAAATTAATCCGAGAATTAAAGTCTGGGGCAGTGGGCTTACGGTGAACCGAGCCCAACAGATTCAATAATGGATAAAGATGTTTTATTCTACACTAAATAGCAGTAGCAAAATTCAGAAGAAGTGTACACAAACAGTATTTGTAGTAAACAGCAGCTCACAAGAAGCAAATCAGTAATAAATTACCAAATTGTTTACTATTGTCAATCCCTTGAGCAGAACTCAACTGCTTACTCACTACTAATTCAGTACGGACTCAGTACTGACTGATTTTAACTCTGTCTCTTGGCTATTTATACTAATTTCCTTAATTGGGAAAAGTAGCCTCTAGAAATATTGCGATATCTCGAGCCCTACTGGATCTATCGCCAAAATTCTTGTTGTTTCTGGAATCTTCGATTTTATCGTCAAAGTCGTCAAGTTTGTCGATATATATATATATATATATATATATATATATATATAATCAATTTTCATCATATATTAATTTTTCATCAGGGAAGAAAATCTATGTGCAAAGTAAGTGAGGAAGTGTAGTATTTTCTACTTACAGTATCGAATGCTAAAATGGAAAGTTACTTACTTCACCTGAAATACTACAAAAGAAAACAATGTGGATAGAATTGAAAATAAGATGCCAAAGCAGCGATACAATATAGATAAAGGTAGATATATAGATACAGTATAAATAAAAGAAAAGTGCTGATAAGATAAGGCAAATATAGTTACAAACCAAACACATTTTGACTATGGTCTTGAGTTGCAGCATTTTGAATATTCGCATCGCTTGTTTCCCCCCCCCCCCTTTTTCACTTTCTTGTATAAGAAGTATATAAAAAGAAAGCATTGTTATTATGAAAGAAAATCAAACTCGGGATTTTTTACGAATATCTATGTTTCCAATTTAAAATATTCAACATAAGAAACTTAAAAAAGCTAAATCTTTTTAAAATAATAATACACTGATTTAACATTTAAAATATAAGTTCTTATTAAATTTTTAGCCACATGTATCCAACGGTTGACTGTCTGTTTCAAATGCAAGTAAACTCAATATTTCAAAAACACAATGGATTAAATAAATGATGCATTAATAAAATTTATGAAACTTAGCATATCTTGTGACCACAACTGTATTTTTACATCAATATATATATATATATATATATATATATATGCAGTATATATATACTGCATTTTCGATCACATACAATACATACATATTCGATTTTCTTGTACTTATGCTTTAATCTAATAATAACTGATAATCATTAAACCTCTACCCCCTCTAATTCGCCAAAGATCTCATGATGGATTCAGTAAAAACATAAAATTTAGACCAAAGAACTTGTACCTGTTGTTCGCCAATGCTATAATGCTTAAGGGCAGATTTTCTTTACAAACTACGAAACATATCATTTTCATGAGTAGGACGCTGAAAATAAAAATGTGAGCATTTGTGGCATACATGGTCTTAACAAAGAATCCATAATTTTAAGCGAAAAGCAGGCGATAAAACATTTATTAGAGAGTAAGTTTGAAAGTTTCGGACGGTCCATTCCTATTCACTTATTTGTAGAAATAATTATTAATATCAAAGGTGAAATGTAGTTTCCTTGGAAAATTTTCAAGCTTAGATTTTGATTTTATCAACGCAAAAGAATTTGGATTTCCTCCTTTCTTCATTCTCTTATGCACTTTGCTGATAATTTTATTTCATCATTGAAGCAAAAGATAAAGTAATTTTTGATGGTAGAGGGAGTTGAATGTGAAGAGGCTTTTCATAGGGTTTTCTGAGAAATAATGAATTTTAAATTTTCGCTGATGGAAGATTTTATAATCTAATTAAAGGAGAAAGAAATCAGAATTTCAAGAATGTTTGATGCACTAAAATTTTAGAAAGGTTTATTTGTTAATGCTGTGAATATTCCAGGTATAAGAAAATCTAGAAATTTCATTAGAAAATCTAGAAAAAAACATTTCCAGGTATTTCATGTTTTTATAAGTAAAATTCCAAAATATTAATGTGCATAATGTTTAAAATAAGGGATTTAAAAAAAAAATTTAAAGCACATTTTAAGAAGTAAATAATTCATCTCCTTTTATTCAAGAATATTATAAATATCTTTAAGAATAACATATAAAATAGCAAATATTTTGTCAACCATGTGATGTTACATCCATAATTTAAAAAGAAAGCAAACATATACTATAAATATATTTTTCTGAAAAATGTTCGAACTGAAAGATAACATAAAATTATTTGATGAATTCTATTGAAAAACTAAACATGTATAAAAAAAAGAATTCCAAGGAAGTTTGGGTTTTTAATTTCGAATAAAATCACACGATGTGGAAAAGATAGAAGAAGCAAAATCAAAAGAAGGACTCTTATATAAAATTAGCATAAAAAAGAGATCGTTAAAAACTTTTTTTTTTAATATTAAATGCTTTTCTTTCTATATCAGGCTGAACCATACTTCCACTTTTTTGTGTATAGAATTCTATCATACTCGACACTCCAATGAATTACGGAAGTTTAAAGATAGAAATAGGTTTTTAACAATAATGAAATACAAAATATAAATAAAAATTATTGAGGCTTCATATGTATATATGTATGTGCATTCCACATACTTTTTCCATACTTTTTCTTTAAGACAAGATAAAGAATATTGTTATCTTTTAAGAATGGAAAAATAGAATTAAATATTCAAAAAATTAGAAATTCTCCAAAGTTTTACCGTTTTTCTGCAAATTTCGGAAAATTTTGCAAGAAATATTTTAATACAATCTTAAAATTCAAGATTCTATCTTTTTAGTGATAAAACAATTCCTTTCTTTGATTTTTATCAATTCTTTTATAGCTCAACGCAGACGATTTTGAAATAAAATAAAAGTAAATTCTCTGATTTACTCTATCTTCATTTTTTGAAATTTATATTTCATATCTTTTAAGGACTTTTTTATTGATTAGTTATTTAACGGTACCTAAAAATGAATCATGTCGATGTCAAATCAACCTTGCATACTTTTTCTTTAAGACAAAATAAAGAAGGCCGTTATGATGCTTTCATTGAATGAAGTGAAGAATGTTCAAGTTTTCAATTTCCTTGATTACATGTGACCAAGGACAGTCAATCAAGTGATGTGGTACAACAAATAATTGTATGCATTATATTAATTTATACAAAAATTTGTTTCTGCATTGAAAATGTTGTACATAAAAGTATTTATATTCCGCACAAAGCTGGGTATATCATCTAGTAACAATTAAAGATAAACTGAATACATTTTGCCTTTAATTTTAACTTCAAAGGTATATGCATTTTGTATGTTATGTTTATTTAGGAATATTTTATGCCTTTACAATTACAGAATTAATTCCTGAATTAATTTAAATTTCAGAGTCGGGAATAAAGCATTATATAACTTATAAATACGAGGCTCCTTGTGTTTAATTTGAACCATATTAAAAGAAATTTGGGTATGTATGTTGAAAATTTTCTCTTTGTTCAATTTGAACCACATTTTTAGAGATCTCCTCTTTTAGTGCCAACATCAACTACTACAGTATTACGATGTTCGTGGATACATGAACAGACAATATTCACCATTCGTCAGATTTAGAGTAAATCTAGGTACAGACCTGTATAATCCCGATGTGAAAGTCATTATACTGAAAGTCATCTTTGCTTTTCGCTTAATACGAACAAACAAAGCGACAATCATTTGTCAGTCAGCACCTTGACAAAATTCGATGCATATCTAAAATATTGTAGAAAGTTGTTGATCTAAGTTGTAGTAGAAAATCTCAAGTACGTTGGCAGAATACTTAAGGAATAAAAAAGAAATTATTATTTGCTGTACCTATACTTTAAATTTAAATATGTAATAACATCAGAAGTTTTGTTTCTTTGCAATAGGATCTTTTCAATCCATAAAGTTCACGAACAATCAAATCAAAAATAGTCAGTCACTAAAACTGGATTATAGCAAATGGTGATCCTCTAATAGAAGAAAAAAAAAACCCGCAATGCCGGATACAAGACGAAAATTGTAGATCTTCACTGATTAACTTTTATTACAATTTAGATTTTTAAAAGATGTAAATAAAATATGAAATTTATAAAACCATAACTATACATATTTATACTACTCATGTTTAGATTTATCCATAATCGATAAATCAGTCAATTAGAGAAACTATCTCATTTGGTAGATACCAAAACAGAAATTGGAATTTAATATACAAAACTGATAAAGACAAAAGCGCGAAAAAAATTTCACTTCTACAAGCGTTACAGACAATGATGGACGATTATATATGCTGATGTTGCCTTATGAGTTTCTGGAAACGGACCTCATAATTTTGATATGATCCAAATGAAACATTTATATACGTCGATAATATAAGCGGAAGCCATTTAGTATTCCAGTGAGTCAAAATGAGACAAATCTTGGATATATGAATTGGTAGAAGAAGGTAGTAATTTCTAATATCTAATTATTCTTTTACAAAAATGAAAAAACAAAAACAAGACTGATTTCTGTGAAGTATGCTAGCATTATTCAAAAATTAAGAGATATATGTGCTCTTTACTAAGTAATTGTATGATATGGATGAATGAGCTTCCTGAGGCTTTCTTTTTTTCTCCCTCTAAGTGAAAAACAAATATGGGCCAACTTCCCTTGGAAATTGTCTCTTGTACTATAATTTCTAGGGCGAGTTTTAACGGATTAATAGAAATATTAAATCAACATGAATTAGCAAAAAAAAAAGAAAAAAAATCCAGGCTATCTTATTTAATTTGAATAATTCAGATTATCTTTATTATTTAACAAAATATGCACATCTATTTCCCAATTTTAATTGATTTTTCTTAAGTGAAATTCACCACACTGTGATAGTTATTGAATGAAAATAACTTTTCATATTATTCGTTGTTCACAAAATAACCAAAATAATATATTTTACTTAATTCTACAATTTCTATTAAATATTATTTCTGAATATAACTTGATGCATTTAATTAAGCATGATTTTCGAAACCTATACCTAATTTTCATACCACCTTTTTTTCACATTCTTATTACATTGCTATTGTTATAAAGAATTATTGTTCAGAATGTATTAAAATGATAAATATAAGCAGATAAAAATAAAAACGATGCTCGCTTCTCCTTAAGTGTTTGATTTACAGGTTTCCTATGAGGCCCAAGCTAAAAGTAGTTAATTTTTATGTTACCCTAAACATTTTCGTACTCACCACTAATGAAATAAGTAACAAGTTTGCATAAGATAAAACAAATAAAAAAATCATTGCTTACAAGGATTTTTCCCAATTGTGGGATTGTAAATCTAAAGTATGTTAGCAAACAATTTTTACATTTAAAATTATTCGGATGTTAAGGAGGGAAACGCGGTCTTGAACTAAACAATCATGTCATTTCATATACCTAAGTGATCTAAAAAAAAAAAAAAAAAACGGCATTATAAAACTAATTTTTTAGTGTCTCATCCAAATATAAAGGGGTGAATTTGAGGACATTCGTTAAACTCATTGCCTG